>NC_025995.2:21415968-21437006 GCF_000442705.2 Elaeis guineensis
CTTAAGAGGATATTGAAGACCTCCTGAGATTTGTGGGCTCACGACACTCGTAGCTCACTTTCTCACTTCCCGAACCCCAAGCTAAAACTCTAGGAAACTCACCGAAAACCTTGCACCCACTTTTCTTTTTTTTTTCTTTATCTCTTGGAAAGATATGAACTTCCTTCTCACGCACAAGACTTCTAATGCCTCAAAATTTTCTCCAAAAATCTTCTTCTTGCATGCCCCACTCTTCTCCTCCTTTTATAACCACGTCAAACGTCCTATCCAAAAGAAAGGATAAAGATGAGTAATTGCACATTTGAATTCAAATCAAATTTTGAATTCAAATGGACACCAACTCATCCCTTATCCACTAAAGGCGTGAGGCGTGGCTTAAATTGTACATAGAGTAATTTCATGAGAAATCTTTTCTCATGTAATAAATGGGACGTAAAAAAAGGGATAAGGTGCAAAGATTGATTGTCCATTCAAATTTAAACTTTATTTTGAATTTGAATGGCCAACCAATCATCCTTATCCATTCATATGGCACATTAAAGTGGGGAGTGGAGAGGGCTTGGTGTGAGAAAAAAATTCATGAGAAGTTCCTTCTCATGAATTCAAATGGGTGCAATGGAAGTGAGATGGCGCATGGAGATTGGATCAAGGTGGTTTAATTATTTAAACTAACCTAATTGAACCAAATAAGTTAGGTCCAATTAGACTAATTTAAACCCAACTAAATTAGGCTTAATTAGGCTCAATAAAATCTTAATCAAATCAGAAATTGATTAAGCCCAACCTCTGATCAAATCAGGGACCAAACCATCTCAATGATTAGGTCAACTCTTAACCTAATCAGGTCAAACCCAACTGAATCCAATTCAATTAGACTTGATCCAAAAATAATTACTCAATCAAATTGAGTTAATTAGCGATCAAATCACTAATTAAACCTCTCATAAATACTGAGTCCAAATTCGATGGACAATCAGGCATCAGAATTCATCAATACGTAACCCTGATCGAAAAGTCCCAACCAGTGGGACTCTTGACCCCGGTACCCATAATGTGTGAAACTCATGATCAGAGAATCTTGATTCTCGATCACTGAGTCCCAAACATGTAGGATTCTACATCAGCCATCAGATCAGATAGGAACCTCTAATGTGTGTGACCCCGCAAGTTCGAACCTAAGCTGGTAGCACAGGAATCAATTTCTGTACTAATCGAAGTGACCATCTAGCAATGGTACCTGACGTTTGGATAGGTCGAATAGTCGCAATCGCAACACTCAGAACCTACATGAATATGGTTACTGTATAATTCATCCTTTTGACCCCTGTGTTTAGGATGACTCAGGATTAAACTGTCAACCCTGATCAGATCATCCGAATCGTGCTCAACTCAAACAGTCCTGTGACTCCTCACAAGGACTACCCTGGTCAAGGTTTTTGTTAAATTGAAACATGACTGTACATAGCTCCTAAACTGGAGTGGTCAATCCCATCTTGACACACGCACCGACAAGTCAAGTACTTGACTACACCCAGCAGCCTTCTGTCACTGAATTAAAAATTCAGGTAGTCCAGTGCCTAAGTGCAGTGAGTTGCTTGCAAGTCACCATGGCGGTCTTAAGTCGGAGGGATATTTATACCCATATTCCATCGGAGCAAATCTTGACAGCAGAAATAGCTCTAAAGTCGGCCACGTTCAATGCAGATGTACCCCTACATCTCACCTGTATGCCATACCAGTGTCTCCATACTCATTGGTTAAGAGGACAACCAACCTATATGGCACACAACGACCTATGCTTGATAAACGTTGTCGTCTTTGGTAACAACGTATCATTTGGTCGCGAACAGATTTAAGGACTAAACGATAAATCCTCCTTTGTCGAGTCTAAATAGTTCTAAGAACTTCATCACAACATAGGAGTTCATTAAAAGATGAAATATTTTGTGATAAAAAAATATCAAAATAACTTTTATTAATTCATAATTCATGTACATATACAAAATGAGCACAACCGTCAACAGGCTGACGATTGACTTTGGGATACTATTTCCAACAATCTCCCACTTGGCCTAAAGCCAATTAGTGCAGTATCTAATACTCATCTTTGACTCGTAGTTGTCGAACTCCTTCACCGCAATGACTTTAGTGAATGGGTCAGTCAAGTTCTCCTTCCCATCGATCTTCTGAAGATCGACGTCACCTCGATCCATAATTTTTCGAATGAGATGGTAGTATTGGAGCATGATCCCGGCTCCTCCCATGGACCTTGGGTGTAGTGGAACCAGCAATGAATAGATCTGGAGTCGTCTGGACACGATCCAAGGCCCTTGACGAAATCAGCCTGGTTGCTGTCTTCTTCATCAGCCTTTCGTTCCAGATGAAGAATGCCTCTAAAACTATCTCTAAAAAATCCAAGATCTGGTACCCAACTAGAACAGACCTGGACCGAGGTCCTCCAATTTGTAGATCTTGAATCGAGATATTCTAGATGGGAAAGAAGATAGATGGAGACAGACCTCGCAGATCTGCCCTGCTGCAGCCTTTCTTGTAGATCTGTTGATGGAGATCTCACCCATGCCTCAAACGACCTCAGATCAACTCCAGATCTGAGAGAGACTTGTACCAACCTCTTCTCAAGAGATTTCAGGTCCTGGACCTAGTGTTTGGATGCCTGCAAGAGAGGGAGAGCAGATCTGGTAGGCGGCTGCAAGGGGGAAGGGACTAGCGCCTCCCCTTCTTCTCTTTCCTTTTATGGACTGGCGGCAAGAAACCCTAGGGTTTCTTGCTCCTGGGGCATGGAGAATTGCTGGAGAGAGAGGGAGAAGAGAGAGAGAGACTTGGGAGAAAGAGTCTTGTATTTCTTGACTTAATCCAACCTATACACAGTACATGTATATATAAACACCGGGTCAAGTGACCCAAACCTAAAACTCCCTTCACCAACTCTATGGGAGATTAGATTAACCCAAGCCCATGTACACCCATGACTCGACCTAATCTCACCTATCCTGGGCTCAGACCTGGCCCATAAAGAGTTGATCTCTTGAGGCCCACATAACCTAGACCTCAAGAACCCGAAAGGCCCACAGCCTTTCAACCTAGGGCCCAACTAGCCCTAGAGCCTCCATGAAGCCCTCATGAATGATGGACCTTGGCCTTAGCCTTGGTCCCCTGGGCCTTGGGCACACCATCTGGATCATAACAGGTAGAGGCACAGAATATGCTTCGTCCGCTGGTGTGCCTTTGGTTCCTTCGCCTGAGCAATGGCTCCAGAGCTGTCACAGTAGAGCAAAACTGGACCAACAATGGAGGGTGCTACTTCGAGCTCGGTGATGAATTTTCTTAGCCACACCGCTTCTTTGGCAGCATCTGATGCAGTGACATACTTCACCTCGCAAACTGAATCAGCCACTGTGTGCTGCTTGAAACTTTTCCAGCAGATAGCCCCACCATTAAGGGGAAAAATAAATCCCGACATACTTTTGCTGTCATCGTGATCAGACTGAAAACTAGAGTCTGTAAACCCTATAAGTCTCAAGTCTGATTCACCATAAACAAGCCACTGGTCCTTAGTATTTCTTAAATACTTCAGGATGGTTTTAACAACCTTCCAGTGATTCTCCCCTGAATCAGATTGGTATCTACTCACTACCCCTAGTGAGTATGCCACATCTGGTCGTGTACATGTTATAGCGTACATGATAGATTCCACTGTCGAAGCATATGGAATCCTACCCATACGCTCTCTCTCTTGAGGTGTTGTCGGACAATCCCTCTTCGAGAGAGAAATTCCATGGCCTATGGGAAGATAGCCTTTCTTGGAATTCTCAATGCTGAACCTCTTCAGCATAGTATCAATATACGTGGATTGAGATAAACCAAGCAACCTTTTAGATCTATCCCTATAGATCTTCATCCCTAGGATGTAGGAAGCTTCTCCCAGATCCTTCATGGAGAATTGTGATGACAGCCAAATCTTTATTCTCTGTAATGCAGGGATATCATTCCCGATTAAGAGAATGTCATCCACATACAATACAAGAAATACTACTAGTGGACCATTAGCCCACTTATAAATGCATGGCTCTTCTCCATTCTTAACGAAGTCATACATCTTGATCGTCTTATCAAAATGTATGTTCCAACTCCGTGATGCCTACTTAAGTCCATAAATGGACCTCTATAGCCTGCACACTTTAGACTCATCTGTGGATGTGAATCCTTCAGGTTGTACCATATACACCTCTTCATCCAGCTCTCCATTTAGAAAAGCTGTCTTCACATCCATCTGCCAGATTTCATAGTCTAGATGGGTAGCTATCGCAAGCATAATCTGAATGGATTTGAGCATTGCCACAGGAGAAAACGTCTCATCGTAGTCTATACCATAACGTTGACGATATCCCTTGGCAACCAGATGGGCTTTATAGGTTTCCACCTTTTCGTCTACACCTCTCTTCCTCTTGAAGATCCATTTACATCCTATGGGTTTTACTCCTTCGGGTGGGTCAACCAATGTCCACACATCGTTGACCTTCATGGACTCCATTTCGGATTTCATGGCCTCTAGCCATTTCTCAGAGTCGGGTCTCTTCATTGCATCCATGTAGGTGATCGGATCCTCATCATTTTCATCAAGTTCGATAGGATCGTCATCCCAGATCAAGAAACCATAGTATCTATCCGGTTGACATGGTACTCTACCAGATCGCCTTAAGGGTGCTTGAACAATGGGCTCCGGATCTAATCTAATCAAATCCGATTCAGGTTCAGCAACTTGTGTCAATTTTTCCACCTGTCGAACTTCATCAAGTTTGACCTTAGAGGCAACAGTCCCTTCACCAAGGAACTCCTTTTCCAAAAAGATTGCCTTAAGGCTGACAAACATTTTTTGCGCATCAGCTAGGTAGAAGTAATACCCTTTGGTCTCTTTTAGGTACCCTATAAAATTACACTTGTTAGACCTAGGTCCAAGATTGTCCGTAATTAAATATTTAACATAAGCCGGACACCCCCAAACCCTAAGGTGTGAGAGTACTGGCTTACGTTCTATCCATATATCATATGATGTTTTGGTTACAGACTTACTCGGAACTCTATTTAGAAGGTAACAAGCCGATTCGAGCGCATATCCCCAGAGGAAGATCGGCAGACCAGCAAACCCCATCATGGATCGAACTATATCCAACAAGATCCGATTCCTCCTTTCAGGCACACCATTATGTTGTGGTGTTCTAGGAGGTGTCCACTGAGAGAGAATTTCATTCTTCTCAAGATATATCAGAAAATCATTGGAAAGGTATTCACCTTCTCGATCAGATCGAAGAGTTTTAATACACTTTCCAGTTTGTTTTTCTACCTCATTTCGGAATAGTTTGAACATTTCAAACGACTCTGACTTATGCTTCATTAAATAGACATACCCATACCTCGATAGGTCGTCTGTGAAGGTTATGAAGTAGAAATATCCACCTCTTGCACTTGAGCTCATGGGTCCACATACATCAGAATGTACCAGAGCCAAGAGTTCACTGACTCGCTCACCTTTTTCAGTAAAAGGTGACTTGGTCATTTTACCAAGAAGACAGGACTCACAGGTTGGAAGTGATTCACAATCACCTACTTCAAGAATTCCTTCTCGAGCCAACCTGTTTATCCTGTTCTTATTGATATGACCTAGCCTACAGTGCCAAAGGTAGATTTCTGACACATTATCTATTCTAGGGTGTTTACCGAAGGTTTGAACTACATTAACAGGTTGTGATAGAAAGTAAATTTCATTATTAAGTTGTCCAACAAACATTGTAACACCATTCAAAATGATATTGCAAACATTTTCTTTTATTAAAAATTGATAACCGTTCATGGCCAAAAGGCCTACAGAAATAATATTTAATAAAAAACTTGGACAATAGTGACATTCACTCAGAATTATGTTTCGAGAATTGATTACAAGGTTCATGATTCCTAATGCTAGAACTGAAACTTTGCTTCCATCTCCAACGTTCAGGAATCTCTCACCTTCATCAAATCTCCTACTGACCTGTAGACCCTGCATCGAATTGCAAATATGATAAGGGCTTCCGGTATCCAATACCCAGGCAGTAGTATCACAAATGAAAAAGTTGCAAGGTGTTATCATATAAGTACTTTGCTTCTTCTTCGGCCTGTTCGGGTCCAGGGAGGCAATGTATAGAGGACAGTTCCTCTTCCAGTGCCCCTGCTTCTTACAAAAGAAGCACTCTGCCTGGCTCTGGTCAGGCTTGCGCTACTTGGTCTGACCCTGTGCAGACGTCCCAGCATGCAGCTGCACCTTATTCTTCTTCTTCTTGTTCTTCTTCTTCCCTTTCTTAAAGGGTCGACGACCAGAAGAAGACCCTCCCACAATATTCACCGACTCCTTATGAAGCTGGTGATCCTTCTCAAAGTTCTGCAGCAACCCCAACAAGCCGTGGTAGTTCACTGCAGGCTTTGTCATTCGAAAATGAGTAAGGAAGGGGAGGAAGGACTTGGGCAATAAATTAAGGATCGTATCCTTACCGAGCTGCTCGTGCAAGGGAAAGCCCAGTTTACTTAGGCGCTCAATCATTTTGATCATGTACAGTACATGATCAATGACTGAGGCTCCATACCTCATCCGAGCATTGAAAATGGCACAACTAGTTTTGTGTCTTTCAACGTCGTCAGGTGTGCCAAAGGAGTCGTTCAACAATTGAAGCATCTCCTGGGGCTGGGCATTCTCGAACCTGCGGCTGAACTCATCATTCATTGCCGCCAGCATTATGCACCGAACGGTAGTGCGATCATTGAGCCACTTCTGATAAGTATCTCGGACCGTCCCTCTAACGTTCGGGGCTGGCTCCTCAAGTGCCAGATCCGTTACTACATAAAGGATCCACTCATGCTCAAGGACGATTTTTAATTTTCGATACCAGCTATTGAAATTAGGTCCCATGAGCTTGTCATTATCTAATAATGACCGGAGCGACAGGGTAGTGGCCATAGCTGTATAAAGAAAAATTAGACCTCTATTAGTACATAAATTATAAATACTAAAGACTTGAACTTTAGTCTAAAGTTTCTCCCAGTATTTTTACGAACTGGTAGCCTCAACCTCCAATTCGAGGAATTACTTTAATTCCTTAGTGGATACTAGAATCCACACAAACTACACACGAGCTCAACTTTGGTTGGTCAACCCATGTGCATCTATGGGTAGGTTCATAACCAATTGTTTCTCTAAACAACTTCTAGTAATTGATTTTGCCCCATAACCTAATCAGTAGGCTTTGGCCTCCACTGAAAAGATCTGGTTAGGTCCAACCATTAACATGATTTGATTTGGTGAATCAGACCAATAAATGATCAGGCCCGACTTTGACCGGCCAACCTGACCACCATCAGAAAGACTCAAACTAAATTATCATATTATGAATGATAATTTCATTAGTCAATAAGCACCAGGCCTTTGGGCCTCCAATGATTATTAAACAAATGGACTCATTATCACTCACTTAATGGGAGGCTATGACTTAGTTATCAATATAACTTAATCATTTTTAGGGACCTAATAATTTTTGAGAATTTTATTAAAGGATAGATGAGAAAAAAATATCCAGCCAATTTCAATCCTCCCACTGACTTCACCAAGTCAGATTAAAAAAAAGGATTTAATTAAAGCTGGCATTAGGAGTACCTAAATCAGTCAAACTGATTTACCTAATGACATGGGTGAGCCCTAATCACCAAGTGATCTAATCAAAATCTAATTCACCAGGTTGGTCAGGTAAGTGAGATCAGTGGTGGGATAAGCCATTAACTCGTCAGAGATCGAATCACTGCGAGTAGCTCCCGCTTAAAAATCATTGGTCAAACTGCCAAACTTACCTTAGACACCAACCGATTTATTAGTTTTAATTTGATCAACGTAGTAAATAGGGTTCCACCACGTAGCCATGTATTAAGTCCATCTTGGTCTAATTAAAGACATGGACCCATTCAACTACAACTATTGGAGTTGAGTCTAGAGTATCCTTGACCTAATCTAATTCAACTTTTGATTAGATTTGACCAATTACTCTAATTTAGTCCATTTCTTTAAGCTAACCTTAGGTCAACCCAATTATGGATCTAATCCATCTAACCCATTGACCCATAAGTTTATGCAATTGTCTTAGGTCTTAATTCATAATTCTAGACCTACTAGACAACACTTAATTCTTTTAATTAAGTATTTGGGCTGATGGGTCAGGATTTGGCATTTCAAAAATAATTTTTAAATTTGAAAGGTTTTATTTTCTGTTCACCAAATATGTTGACTCATTTCACAAATAGATCAGCACATTTCATAAATAACAATCCTATTGCTAATTACATAACAGAAAATAACTCAATCAAAATAAATCATGAATATTCTTTAAGATCTAATTTAATACATTCATGATAAATTTCATAATTGAACATTTACAATTAATTTCTTTCGCTGCTTCATCTGCATGGGATATAATTGCAGTGGCACCCCTACCGCCATAGGAGACCCCATCGAATGGGAGGAGAGGGCCTTTAAACCCTACTTTTCTCCTATGACCGGACGGCCATGGCAACCAACCCAATTCGATTACTTGCTACTTGGATCAAATATATCTAAATATACCAATTTTAAATTTAAATTTCAAATTTTAAATTTTAAATTTTGAATTTTAAATTTCAAATTTTAAATTTTAAATTTTAAATTTGAAATTTTAACCAAATTTTAAATTTTAAATTTTGAATTTTTGAATTTTGAATTTCAAATTTCAAATTTTAAATTTCAAATTTTTGAATTTTGAATTTTGAACAACTTTCAAAATTCAAATTTTAAATTTTAAATTTCAAATTTCAAATTTAAACTTTTAGATTACAACTTAATCTACGCATGCAAATATATATATCATATCTAAGAACCCACTCTGATATCATTTGTGGGAAAAATTCAGTGCAGGGGTAAAATGATAATTTTAAAATTTTTTCAAAATTAAGATTTTACAGCAGAAAAAATATTAATTAATCTAATTAATTAACATGAATTTATCCTCCATTAGGATCTAAATATGATATATAGCATGCATGCATTTAAATTTAAAATTTGAATTTGAAAAATAAACACTTTATTGTAATGTATTCAGAACACAATATCTTTGTACGGGTAGTAGATCGCAGCAATCTGATCATCGTCGGAAGAGTCTGATCGTCGTGATATAGCCACACAGTATGTCTGACTTCTGTAGATCGTTCACATGAAGCTCTCGATCTGATCGACTCCTCACGAGTGTTAGCTCGTTGTAGAGCCCTTTTGACGGCCGATGCTGATCGAACTCCTTCGATCGATGTCTGTCGATTCTTCGGATGCTCCAGATTATCAACAGACATGCTTGAGAGGATGTTAAAGATCTCTCTTAGATTTTGTGGGCTCACGACACTCGTAGCTCACTTTCTCACTTCCCGAACCCCAGGCTAAAACTCTAGGGAACTCACCGAAAACCTTGCACCCACTTTTCTTTCTTTTCTTTTTTTTCTCTTGGAAGGATATGGACTTCCTTCTCATGCACAAGACTTCTCACACCCCAAAATTTTTCTTCAAAAATTTTCTTCTTGCACGCCCCACTCTTCTCCTCCTTTTATAACCACGTCAAACATCTTATCCAAAAGAAAGGATAAAGATGAGTAATTGCACATTTAAATTCAAATCAAATTTTGAATTCAAATGGACACCAACTCATCCCTTGTCCACTAAAGGCATGAGGCGTGGCTTAAATTGTGCATGGAGTGATTTCATGAGAAACCTTTTCTCATGTAATAAATGGGACGTAAAAAAAGGGATAAGGTGCAAAGATTGATTGCCCATTCAAATTCAAACTTTATTTTGAATTTGAATGGCTAACCAATCATCCTTATCCATTCATATGGCACATTAAAGTGGGGCGTGGAGAGGGCTTGGCGTGAGGAAAAAATTCATGAGAAGTTCCTTCTCATGAATTCAAATGGGTGCAATGGAAGTGAGGTGGCACATGGAGATTGGGTCAAGGTAGTTTAATTATTTAAACCAACCTAATTGAACCAAATAAGTTAGGTCCAATTAGACTAATTTAAATCCAACTAAATTAGGCTTAATTAGGCTCAATAAAATTTTAATCAAATCAGAAATTGATTAAGCCCAACCCCTGATCAAATCAGGGATCAAACCTTCTCGACGATTAGGTCAACTCTTAACCTAATCGGGTCAAACCCAACTGAATCTAATTCAATTGAACTTGATCCAAAAATAATTACTCAATCAAATTGAGTTAATTAATAATTAAATCACTAATTAAATCTCTCATAAATACTGAATCCAAATCCGATGGGCAATCAGACATCAGAATTCATCGATATGTAACCCTGATCGAAAAGTCCCAACCAGTGAGACTCTTGACCCCGGTACCCATAATGTGTGAAACTCATGATCAGAGAATCCTGATTCTCGATCACTGAATTTTAAACATGTAGGATTCTACATCAGCCATTAGATCAGATAGGAACCTCTAATGTGTGTGACCCTGCAGGTTCGAACCTAAGCCGGTAGCACAGGAACCAATTCCTGTACTAATCGAAGTGACCATCTAGCAATGGTACCCGACATCCGGATAGATCGAATAGTCACAATCGCAACACTCAGAACCAACATGAATATGGTTACTGTATAATTTATCCTTTTGACCCCTGTGTTTAGGATGACTCAGGGTTAAACTGTCAACCCGGATCAGATCATCCGAATCGTGCTCAACTCAAACAGTCTTGTGACTCCTTACAAGGACTACCCTGGCCAAGGTTTTGCTAAATTGAAACACGACTGTACACAACTCCTAAACTGGAGTGGTCAATCCTATCTTGACACACGCACCGACAAGTCAAGTACTTGACTACACCCAGCAGCCTTCCGTCATTGAATTAAAAATTCAGGTAGTCCAGTGCCTAAGTACAGTGAGTTGCTTGCAAGTCACTGTGGCGGTCTCAGGTCGGAGGGATATTTATACACATATTCCATCAAAGTAAATTTTGATAGCAGAAATAGCTCCGGAGTCGGTCACGCTCAGTGCAGATGTACCCTTATATCTCACCTGTATGCCATACCCGTGTCTCCACACTCATTGGTTAAGAAGACAACCAACCTATATGGCACATAATGACCTATGCTTGATAAACGTTGTCGTCCTTGGTAACAACATATCATTTGGTCGCGAACAGATTTAAGGACTAAATGACAAATCCTCTTTTGTCGAGTCTAAATAGTCCTAAGGACTTCACCACAACATAGCAGTTCATTAGAAGATAAAATATTTTGTGATAAAAAAATATCAAAATAATTTTTATTAATTCATAATTCATGTACATATACAAAAATGAGCACAACCATCAACAAGCTGATGATTGGCTTTGGGATACTATTCCCAACAGAGGAGGCTATGGTTAAGCTAACTCCTCCTAGTTCTGGGGCCATCAAGGAGTAGGCGATGAGCAAACAGGTGACAATTGAGGTTTCTCTACCGCCTACTCCTAGTTCCTCCGAAGCTTCCCTGGATCCCTCAAGTGTCCCACCCGACTCCTCCAATCTTTAAGATGAGGTCAGAAAATGAATATTCCTTGTAGCTTTTTCTCTTTCTTATTTCTTTGTAGAAAAGTTGTCATCGATGAATGACATTTCACCTTTTTTTATATTTTCCTTCACTTATCCAGTTACGTCTAGTGCTATTATTGAATGTACCCCTTTGATTCCTATCATCGAGTCTTTATCGGTGGCATCCAAAGCAAAGATCAAGTCTCGTACAGATGATCTTGAAAAGAGTGTTAAAAAATTAAATAAGAAGGCTGTTGTACGGAAGAAAGAACTATCCGAGATCATAAAAGCTCTAGACAAGGCCTCGGCAGAAATCGATCGATTGATGATGATCAACCGTCAGAGTATCGTGATGTATTCTGCTGAGAAAGCTCGCTTGGCAGCTTAGTCCGTAAGGCTATCCAAGCTCATAGAGGATGCCATTTGGGGCACCACTATCAGGCAGTAGGACATCCACCTCCGACTCTGTTGGGCTCAGGACAGGATCTCAAAACTGGAGTCGTCAGAAGCTGCTACCAAAGAGGCAAGAAGGCACTTTGCTGACCATGTGGTGCAACTTCAGAAAGATCTTCATGCCACCCAAGAGAAGATCTCTAAGCTTGAGCATTCAGACAATGTGGTCGCCGAATATAGATCAAGAAAAAATCGATGAGCAGTCATAAGAACCCGAGAACTGGTCAAACATGGATTGGATGATCCCGCATCTCCAAATGACATGGTCTGGTGCATGTTTGATGTAGGCTATACAGCTAGATTCTGGATATGCCGAAATCGGATTAGGATGGCATTTTCGAAGCTTGATCTCTCTAACATTTCTCCTGAAGGCGACGTCGAGCCCTCCACCACTCGAGGTAGGTCCAGGGGTGTGGAGATCCATGAGCTCGATCTTGCTGGCGAGGAAGTCTGTGAGGAGGTACCCGATGAGGCCTTGGAGATTGGAGCTGGTCGCAATTGAATGTAGAGTTTTCTGAGGTCATCTTATTAGAGTGATGATGCTCCTGCACTTACGATGAGTCATGTAAATACAATAATGAATGTTTATCTTATGTTGCCTTTTCTTTTGCTGTGTGAGTTGTCTGACATCATCATCCATCCTAGTTCAGAAGATTTCATATTTTTTATGAGGACTCCTCGGTATTTTTTCCATCACATGTGAATCATGGAGGGTGCCTTGATATTTCATAACTTTCCATTCACTAAATATGAGTTTGACTGGAGCGAGTGATGGTTGTAGAGAATGATGGCTGCCATTTTTTTTGATGGGATAGAATCTGGGAAGAGACATCAATCCTTTGGAAATGCACCACGTGGCGATATGTTGGTCCATGAGGTATCATCCGTGTTGATTTTCAAAGTTGGAAAAATATGCCATTTATGGCCCAAAGGATGGTTGCATCTTTTAGGCTGGCGATTAGCGGTAGGTGTGGGTGCTGATGACTATAAATGGGGGTTGACGATCGATTGAACTCTATCTCCCACCCTTCCTTCTCGTAATTCTTGCAAAATCTTCTTTCCATCTCGCCACTATGATGCCTTTGAAGAAAGCCATTAAGGACTTAGTGAAGGAGTGGAGGGCCACCGAGAGGGAGGTCCAAAGGAGGGCAAGGTGGCTTGGGTAGTCTTCCTCCCATAGGGTGCCATCGGCTTTGCGATCTTTGCCATCCTTTGGGGATGAGGGTGCCCCCCAGGCTGAGCGGTTTCCCCACGTAGTCCAGAAGCGTTGCATCAGAGACAACAAGGCCTCTGCGGCATTCGAGAAGGATGCCACCAATATCACTACCACCATCTTTGTCCTCGGGTTTGAAGACTGTAAGGTCCGTCTGTGGTGAATGATGCCGCAATTGGACCTCCACTATCTTCTCTTGGGGAATAGTGATGAAGAGGTGGGGGCCTTTTCGTCGGATGAGGAATGAGGCCCCTCATCTTTTCTTTTGCTTTCCCTTTTTCTTTTCTACTTCTATCTTTTTTTTTGGAAGTGGTGCCCAGAGCGCCACTTTTTGTAAATACTTAATGAAGAGCATTCCACTTTTATCTATGTGTATCGAATGCGCATTTTCTGATGATTATTTTTTATCAGGCTGATAGGGGCCATTTTGTTCGAATATGAAATTAACCGAAGGCTTGCCTAGTGGACTGACCAATTAGAGACCATCCCTAGTCTTTAGGATCAATAGGAGGTTCTTTCAACTGATGAGCTGACTTTAGGTCGACTTACGCTTTCAATGATCGAGCTGATCACAGGCGGTCTTACATTTTTAATGACTAAGCCAATCAAAAGTCATCTTATATTTATAATGATTAAGTCGATTGAAGGCTGTCTTGTATTTTGAATGACTAAGTCGATCAAAGATCATATTATATTTGCAATGATTAAATCGATCAAAGGTCGTCTTGTGTCTTCAATGACTAAATAGATCAAAGTCCATTTTGTGTCTTCAATGACTAAATAGATCAAAGATCGTCTTATATTTGTAATGACTAAGTTGATCAAAAGCTATCTTATATCTTCAATGACTAAGCCAATCAAAGGTCGTCTTGCTTCTTCAATGACTAAACCGATCAAAGACCGTCATGTGTCTTCAATGACTAAGCCGATCAAAGGCCATTTTGTATCTTCAATGACTAAGCTGATTAGAGACCATCTTGTATATTCAATGAGTCAATCAAAGGCCATCTTGTGTCTTCAATGACTAAGTCAATCAAAGACCGTCTTATGTCCTCACTGGCTAAGCTGATCAAAGACCATCTTCTGTCTTCAATGACAAAGCCGATCAAAGGTCATCTTTATTCCTGACGAGCAGACAAGAGACTATTATTTTTAGAAAAAAGAATTTTATTTAAAAAGGTCATGTGATACGTTACTGATAGTAGATTCGGAGGTTCTCCAAATCTATGATCGGGAGAGTGCCATTCCATCAAGCTGTTTCAGTCAGTAGGTTCCTGACTTGATGACCTCATCCACTTGGTATGAGCCCTCTTAGTTTGGGGCCAGCTTGTCTCTCTCTCCAGGTTGTGATATCTCTGCCTTACGCAGGACCAGGTCGGCGACCCTGAAGACTTTGTTGTTGTAATACTGGATAATCTAATGCTGATAAGCTGTCATTTGAATATGCGCCCTCTCTCTGGCTTCTTCAAGTATATCCAGATTAGCACGTAGCCTCTCCAAGTTGGTCTACTTGTCAAAATTCTTAATACTCGCCGGTGGGACCCCAACTTCAATAGGTATTACTACTTCTATCCCAAAGACCAAGCTGAAAGGAGTTTCTCCTGTTGAAACTCTTAGCATCGTCCTATATGCCTAAAGTACATGGTGAAGTTCATCAATCCAAGACCCTTTGGCTTTGTCCAGCTTTATCTTCAGTCCTCATAAGATAGTACAATTGGTCACCTCGATTTTGCCATTAGCTTGAGGATGGGTGATGGAAGTCAAATAGTACACGATACCATGTTTCTCATAGAATTCCCCAAACTTTGCTCCTTTGACCTGGCATCCATTATCAGTAATTAGTACTCGAGGTTGGCCAAATTGATATATGATCGACTTCCAGATGAAGTCTACTATTCTTGCTTCTATAATAAGGGCCAGCAGCTCGGCTTCTATCCATTTAGTGAAGTAGTCCACGACAACGAGTAGAAATTTACATTGACCCGATGCTTGTGGGAGGGGGCCAAAGATATCTATCCCTCATTGTGCAAATGGCCAAGGGGTGCAAATAGAAAAGATCGGCATGACGGATAGTTATTGTATGTTAGAATTTTTTTGACACATATCACGCCACCACACGTAATCTTCAGAATCTTTCTACATGGCCGGTCAGTAGGAATCCGATCTGAGAAGTTTATAGGCTAGTATTCTCTTGTTGATATGACTTTCATAGATACCATCATGTACTTTTCTGAGTGCATAGTCGGCTTTAGATGGTCGTAGATTCAAGGCAGTGACTCTCCTTGTGAAGGAAAGTCACCGTACCTCCTTGATTGTCCTAAAGAGACTCATCTCCTGTACAATCTTGATCTTCTCTGGATTGACCTTTATTCTTTGATTGAAGACTATGAAGCCTAGGAATTTTTCGAAGATTATCCCGAAAGCACATTTGGCAGGGTTCTGCTTCATCTTATACTTCCACAAGGTGGTAAAGGCTTCTTCGTCGTCAATATGGGTCCTCATGGATTGGCTCTTGACAAGCATATCATCCACATATACCTCCATATTACGTCCGATCTGGTCCTTGAAAATTTTATTCACAAGGCGCTGATAAGTTGCAATATTTTTTAGACCAAAAGGCATGATCTTGTAACAAAAGAAACCTCAATATTTTATCCTCATCTTTAAGTGCTATCCAAATTTAGTTATAGCCAGAGAAGACATCCATAAAGGATAGAAGTTCATGGCCCAAAGTGACGTCGACCAGCTAATCGATCCTTGGCAGGGAGTAGCTATCTTTTGGATAAACCTTGTTTCGATCAGTGAAGTCGATGTAGATTCGCTATTTTTTGTTCGCCTTCTTCACCATGACCGCATTGGCAATCCAATCCGAGTAGATCCTCTCTTTGATGAAACCTATCTAGAGCAACTTGTCCACCTCTTCATCTATCGATGTCTACTGCTCCGATGCAAAACTCCTCTTTTTTTGCTTAAAGGGATGATAGTTTGGGCTCACATTCAATCAATGCATGATTACTGAAGGATCAATTCCCGACATATCCACTGGTGTCCAAGCAAAATGTTTGAGTTTGCCTGCAAAAAGGAGGTTAGCTAGTCCTTCATTACCTAGTCTAGGTTCGACCCAATCTGGATCATGTGGTCCGAGTTTCCATCCACCAATAGAATTGAGATGAGTTCCTCGACGAGCTCTCCCGGTTCCTTAGCCAACTCATTACCGGTATCTAGCCCCTCGATCGAGTATAACTTGATGGGATGACCTCCTTGGAGAGCGATGCTATAACAATGACATGCCAAGTCTTGGTCTCATGGACTTCTCTGACTCCATTCGCTATCAGAAACTCATCTTCAGATGGTATGTGGACATGACAGCTCAGATCGCATTTAAGCCAGGACGGCCGAGGATGGCATTATAGGCCGAGGGTGCTCGGACGATTAAGAAATCAATCTGAGCAATAGACTGGATCAGAATCAGCCGACCTTTATAGGCAAAGTGATGGCTCCTTCGATGGGGATAGAGTCTTCGATAAATCTGACAAGTAGAGAGTCCATCCTCCCTAACCGATCATCCGATACTCTCATCTTTGAGAAAGCATCATAAAATAAGACATCAACAGAGCTTTCATTATCAATTAGGATGCGGTGTATATCATAATTTATAATATTTAAGGTTTCAACAATCGCATCTTTGTGCGAAAACTGTATTCTTTGGGTATCCTCCTCGGTAAAGGTTATCAGCTCTCCAATTCTCTGTCTTTTCATTGCCTCCTCATCAACACCGAGTCCTCTAGCTCCATGCCCCCCAGTAATGGCATTGATTATGCCGACTGGGGGTTGTCTTCCTGCGATCCTACCTGTCATGATTGCTCTATTAATCGAGAAAATCTCTATTATTGCCTTTCTTGCCACTCCCACCTTCAAAGGATAAACCGATCGAGACGGCCATACCTGATAAAGTCCTCGATCTCACTTGGAGTTGGATACACTCCTCTATGTCATGGCCGTGGTCACAGTGATGCAGACACTATTTATTCAGATTTCTCTGATTTGGGAATAACCGAAGCCTCCTCGACTTCAAGAGCTGTCCCTTTATTTTCATTAGCAGCTGAATCCTAGGTGCATTCAGTAGAGTATAGTTTGTATATCTCCTCGACAGAGAGGCATGCCAATCCCTTCTCTAAGGGCTTTGGGGTCGGCATTTCTAAGAAGGGGCCCCATTTTTCTTCTTCTGAAATAAAAATCTAGAGCGTTGATGGATTCTCTCCTCCCACCTTGGGAAGCACTCCTTATTTTGCCCCCTACCACAACAGAACGGATAGGGGTACCATCTTCGGTGAAGATCTCCTCCGTGTGAGCATGCTTCTCTGCTCGAACCAACATATCAGGATAATCTCGAGGATAGATCTTTATTAATGACTTCTTAAGGTCGTTCTTCAGAAGTTCGTCCATCATCATGGACATCGTGATCGACAGATCCAAAACACGGACCTCCAGGATCACTGCACTAAAGTAGCTAACAAAAGTCCAGATCGACTCTTCCTCTTTTTGCATGATGGTATGGAGGTAGTCAGATCATTTTTGCTGTCATCAGCTACTGACAAAGTGGTCGATGAATGATTGGCTCAACTCTTTAAAAGAATGGATCGAAGTTGGTTTCAAGCTAGAATACCAGTGCCAAGCCACCCCCTTTAAAATAGTGGGGAAAGCTCGACAAATGATGGCGTCAGTCGCTCTATAGAGGAGCATCGTCATCCTAAAAATTTTGAGATGGTCGATGGGGTCGGCGGTCCTATCATAGGTCTCAAACTGTTGAGCCTTAAAGTACCAAGAGAGCAGCTCCTGCATAATCCTCAGAGCAAAGGGTGGGTCACTGTTGAACCCATCATAGGATGCCGAGGGGGTATTGCGGATTGCATTGATCCGCTCATCGATCTTCCAAAATTGCCTCTCAATAGCAAAGTCTTGGGTGGTGCAGGTCTTGAAATATTGAGGAGATCGACGATCAGGGGTTGAATCGTGCCCTGATCCGGAGCTCGGAGATCGCCGCCTTGTCGATTCTAGAGTTTTGAAGTAGCTCTGTCGGGTCTACCTCCTTTCCGAACTCTACAGAGGCGCCCGCGATTGTTCTGGTGGTGGTGGTGGCTGTGAAGCCAGATTTTAGAGGGGGCACCGTCGAAGGAGGTGTGGGGACAGTCTAATCAAGCTGCGGTGCCGCCGACGGGGGTGCAAGGATGGTTTGGACTACCTGGACGGTGGTTGTCAAAGCTTGAACATATTGAAAGAGCAGGTTGAATTGATCCCCCTTGACCAACACTAATTGGGCTGGTGGAGGAGTCTCCATCACCGATGGATGCACCTGGTTGTTGGGTTGGCTCTCCATCGATCGAGAGGCGGTGGCATTGGTGTGTCGGGATGAAACTCTTTTTGGCGATATGTTATCTTGCTGCTCTTGATCTACGCTCCTCCAAATAGATCAAAAATTCTTTCTCTAGTGCCAATCTGTTGATTTGAGAATTTATCTGACGTCAGAATGCTGGAGTTGACAGTAAGGTGGGCATCCTGGGGGCGTAACCTGCACAAAAGTCTTAACCAGAGATGGCTCCAATAAGGATCCTCCGACGCTCAAGTCAGAACTCTCGTTCAATAGAAAGAGGAGCGTGAGAGGCAAAATAATGACGTACCTTTTCGCAGGCCCTCTTTGAGTCTCTTTTATCGTGGAGAGTTGGATCTTCAGTTGGCAAGTGGTTGGCACAATCCCGTATGATTAGGACGTGAATCATGAGACACGAGATTATCGCTTGAGATTTTCGAGATGTGGCAGTTGTGGTTACCTTATCAGTCCAACAACAGTTGTTATCTGGTAGGTATCATATTTTGAATAAAATTGCCAATTGAAAGTTTTCGAGATGAGGTTTGATCGACAATGACTAGCGATTGGTCGCCCCATGCCGTCATCAGGATTTGTTCAATGATGCATAATTGGTCGGCCAATGAGAGGTCATCAACGATAATGTGCAGGGATCGCCAAGTAGCTTTCAACGGGTTCTCGTCTATTCAGAAAGTAAAGTGCTGATCAGGTAGTCGCAAAGGACTAGCTCGGCGAAAGTTGTAGTCGACCTTGAGTTGGAGAAGGCTTCAATTAACAGGCCTACAAACGCAAACATCTTAGATCCGGGCCTTTTCATATGATCGGCCCATGCAAAATTTCTCTCAACAATAACAATGCTTGAAATTAGATATTTAACACTGAACATTACCATTGCTTATTAAGGCCAAATAAGGATCATCACAGCCAATTCAACAACATAATCGCCAACCCATCATTTCTTTAATTCCAAACAATTGCCAGAGGGCGTCCATAAGACGAGACTTTAATTCCCATCCTCCCATAAACAATTCAATCCCTTTAGCTGGATGAAAAGTGCGTAAAATGCTGCAAACCACGAGCTAAATCAAACACACGAAGCAATACTGTGTACCACGAACTAAATCAAAAATAAGAATCAAAATAATCCTTCTAATTGATTCTAAACACTATAATAGAAGTGATATTGTTATGGTGTAGAATAGAGGGTATCATTGGTCCGATATTGATTATAAATCAAAAAAGACTCTTGCTGATATAGAAAGAACCATCGATCCATCTCACGTGAGGTATCTTTTGAAGAGCAAAACCGTGAGATCTATATGCCAGACAATACCTCACGTGCCGAACTATGAGATCTTGACCACAATAGTGAAGAGAGGTGGCCATAAAATGTTAGCGCGATAGTGAAGGGGACCACCCCTGCAATTATGGGGCTCCTTCAGCCCTTACACCAATTTATGGTAAAAATAAGGATGAGGGCACATTCCGTCCGTACACAAACTCCTTCTTGACTAGGATACAATTTATGGTAAAAGTAAGGACGAGGGCACATTCCATCCGTACACAAACTCCTTTTTAACTTGGAGGCTATATTGTGATACAGAAAGGAGGATATCATTAATCTCATATTAATTATGAGTCAAGAAGAACTACAGTTTATATCAAAAGAGACAATCCATTCCATGTGAGGTACTTTTTGAAAGATAAAACTGTATGACTCATGAGCTACAGCAGACAATGTCGAGCCCTGAGCCCTTGGCTGCAACAGATAGCCAAGTAGAATACCAAAGTGGTTGGGTTTCAAATATAATCCTCATCTTAAGACCAATAACTTCGCGTTAGCTTCCTTTTCCATAGTATTCAACATATGAACAACTTTCCAAACCCTGAAGCTTTACAGAGATCAAATCGACGGTAAACACAATAACTCATGAACCCTCCGATTCAGAATATGGTTCAAAATCCCTTGAAAGAAATCAACCAAGACACAACAGAACAGGCATTAATTAGCACATGAGAAAACAAGCAAGGTCAAGAAAGAGAGCAAATATATATACATAGCAACTGGATCTCAATAAACTCCATTAGAAAATTCTACCCAAAAAAAAAAAAACCTCCATTAGAAAACGCGCTGTACACAAGTTCTCAAAGTGACACAAGAAGAAAGAATCTTCTGCGCTATAGCCTTGAGATGAAGAAGGTCTCAGGCTGAGGAAGGAGATTGGGGTTGGGGTTGGTGTTGAGATGGAGGGAGGAGACGGGCTCTACAGATGGGGCAGACGGGGTGGAGTTGGAGCCAGGCGTCGACGCAGTGGCGGTGGAAGGCGTGGCAGCAACCCGGCAACACCCGCGCCGCCCGGCCTTCTGCCATC
>NC_025995.2:21437106-21466480 GCF_000442705.2 Elaeis guineensis
CTTCATATACACGAACCATGTAAGAGTGGGCGACATTTGGCCCCACAATGCTAAGCGGGTTTCTTATATGCCCTCTTGATGCTGAATAGGCTGCCTTTTCAATCCATATTTGGTATGGCTGCATATAGTAATGGCACAGGCAACATGATTGAACCTGCAGATGTAATCACATTCTAAAACACTGATATACCTTCTTTTGCAAGTATTAAGTGGGATTCTTGTAAGATATATATGAGATGGAGATGCTTGTGGAACTCAAGAGTTTATATTGGAATGTTGTGATGCTGCCTAGTGCTATCCATGGCTAGACTCAGAACCCTTCATGGGTTATATTCCCATTCTAAATTTACAATCAATTTGTTGGAAATTTCTAAGCTCTTGGTCAAATTAGAGCTGAATAATTCCTTAATGCCTTTGCTGCTCTTATTTGATGGAGATCGAAAAATTAGTTAATCGTATGTTTATTGTATTTCTGGAACTTCTTTTAGGTTATTTTTGACGTATGTTTTAGAGTCCTGTTTGAAGTAGGATTGATGTGAAGGTTTCCTACTTTTTGGTATATGTCAAGATGGATCATCATAATGTTGTTAAATTTGAGTTTTAGCCATTTTAGGCATCTTTCTACATGAAATTATGTGAGATTCCGAATTTTCCATCCTTATGAAAGATCTTGGGCATCCATGTAGAGATTGATTACTGGTTTTTCAAGAGTTATAGCATGCTTGTGGATGAATTCATGAAGAGTTTATTGAAAGGCCTATTTTAGCTTGATCAAAATTGACTATAAGCAATTTGTTTGAAAGAAAAATGGATTTATTTAAGCCAGGTTTGGTCCTTATTATCTTTCTGTCCCCCCTCCTCTCCTTGATTTTTCTTCTATTACTTTGATCTCTACTAATATTTTTCATGTTTTGCTCTGATAAACCTTACTTGACCCTTGTTTCCTATATAAATATCAAACCTGTTATCTGAATTTCTGTTATAGGACTACTAGGGATCACAACTAATTGACAATTTTTTTTTTCAGAAACTTGTTTGTTAGACCAATACCTCATTTTCTGCATGATTGAATTTTATAAGCACCACAAAGCACCTTTTTTGCCTTGTTTTATGTAAGAGGACTGCAAGGTGATTTCTTGACCTAAATTTTTGTCTAATTTTTTTCATGGCCGATTGGGCCTTTGTAGGCCATCCCTAATTGATCCTACATCAATTTGGTATCAGATCGAGGATCTTGCTTTGTTATTCTTTGTTTTTTGCCTTGAATTGATCTCTATTCCATTTTGTTTCAAGGTCAGTGCTTTCCATCATGTTAATATGAGAAGACGTGTGATGATATGAGATCAATAAAAATTAATATGGCATCAATTAAAGCTTTTTTCTTGCATATGCTACAGCCCAAGATGTTTGGGAATGCTTTAGCATAGTGAAGTTCAATGATTCAAATACCGATACCGATGGTGGTACTAGTTCCTATCGGATTGGTATGGTACCGACCGGCTTGAACAATACAAAAACTGTTAAGTGCATATAGAACAAACAACCTAGTGTATAAGGAGTTCATATATAAAAAAACTATTATGGGCAACTAATTGCAAACAAATGATTGAAAGGTGCATAGGAAACATTAAATATGAAATCAAGAGAGAGTGAGCCAGTTGTTCCCTGATCAACACATCAACCAACAAACTTTCCAGAAGAGCCATTGGTGTTTTAGTTGTTTCCTTCCTTTTTTTGACACTTGCCCATTGTAAAATTAAACTTTTTAGAGGAACCACCGCATTAAATTGAAAGAAAAAGTGAACCTCTTTCTTACATGAATGTGAAGGGAAGTGATCGAACTTCTAACGATGAGGATGCATTTTTTTCCTAAACTCTTCTACATAAGCCTTTGGGTTTCACTTTACTATGTACAAGATATGTGAATGAGGTTTCTTTGTTTTTTCCCTTAGCTAAACAATTTTATGCTCTTGCTTTTGGCATCATAGTTGTTGTATCACCTAAAGACTTATGCTCCCTGCAATTTATAGGACCCAAAGGAATCCTAGTTGGGAACTTCGACAACTCAATATTCTTTTGATTTTCCATTATAATCAGCATTAGTTTTTGCCTTATTTCCATATTCCAATTATTGAATAATTTTAGCATGTTTTCTTTTATGGCTAAGTTGGATAGTTAATTTCTGGTATGATTATTCTGGGCATCAGTTTTTATCCTTTATATGCTTCTTATGCATTTTATGGAGGTTTTGGTTGAATTTGCATATTAATACAATTTATTAAAGAACTTCTTGTGGTGGGAGAATCTTCAACCTATTGTGCTTCTTCAATTTGTATTTTTAACCCTGAAGGGTAGGTTCAATGATTGATTTGTCTTCCATGCTTCATGTTGCACCAAAAAGCCACCCCAAGTGTCTCATGGGACATGAAGGGGAAAACTGGCATGGCTCGCCATTTTTTCTCAAAAATAAATTTCTTGATTGGGACAAGCTTGTTATTAGTTGAATTAGCCTTGATACCTGCCTGTACTAGTTGATACCAGTCAGGACAGCCAGTTTGTCCCATTCCATATATTTTTTTGGTGTCTCAATACATGTACCTATCTTGTTTTTGTATTAGAACTGGTATAATTGGATGGTACCACACCGACGCTACTGTGCCTACCCACTGTTTTTAAATCCTTGGTGAACACTCATTTTCTCATTAAGAACTAAAGATTTATTCATGGAAAATCATATGAAGTGACAATCATTGACATCAAGGGATTACAATTGAAGATGCACTGTGCACTTATAGAATCGGAGAAGATTGAAAGCCATGAAGATGTAGTTTTTGGATAATTTCTACTTGTCAAGGCCTAAATTACTATCAATCAAGGACTGTAATTGTATCGAAGGCTCGAAGCACTTTGACAATGTGTTCCTTCCTGATTTTTAATTTCATGATTCATGCCATCAACCAAGTGATCAAATGCTTCGTAGTCATAAATAAAAGGGAACTAGAAAATTATTTGATATTGGGAGAATGAGAAGATCTCAAGTTGGTCCGTCATCAAACCTTGAAGATCCAATGGTTGGGCATGAGGATACCATATTATGAAGAAGATTTGTGGGACAAGATCCACATTGGAAGTGAATAATAGCAAATAAAAAAAAATAGTTTATCCGATATGAATTATATTTTGAGACATTTATTTAGTTTTCTTATAAGTAGGTTTTATAGTCTTGTTTTAAGTAGGATCGATGTGAAAGAGTCCTACATCAGATCTTGTTGCTTTGGATGTAATAAAGTTGCCACAAGTTGACTTTTAGCTGTTTATGTATTTTTTACAAGATTATGTGAATTTTGAGAGGATGGTTCTTGGTGTAATGGTAAGGTTGTTCTATTGTAACTTAGGTGTCATGGGTTCAAATATACAAATAGCCTCTCTGCATGTGGGGGTAAGGCTGCATATATTTGAACCCTTCTTAGACTCCAGAGTGGCAAGTAGCCTTGTGCGCTGGGATGCCCTATTTTTATTATGTGAATTTTGGAATTTCACCTTTTAGGAGAGATCCTAGATGACTATATAGAGATTGATTACTTATTTTTTCAAGAGCCAAAGTTATTTATCGGTGTCATGAAAAGTCTATAAGAAGCTTTGTTATGATTGGATCAAAAAATCATTTTACATAGAAAGAAAGGATTTGTCCTAATTGAGATTTATGTTCTCGAGTGGGATATCTGGACAGGGGCGTATTGTCGTGGAGGCGGATTCGGCGACTATTGTGGGTCGGATGCAGGGGCGGGTTCGAGGGGCCTATGGGCACCTGCTACTGCAAGATATTTGGACATCGGTGGGGGGGGGAGTGTGCGTCTTTGAACATCTGATATGTTTATTGAGAGGCGAACAGTGCTGCCGATAGGTTGCTACTTTTGTTGCAGAGCATTGGACAATGTGCTGTGGATTGACACCCAGATGGCCCTTTACCTTTTCGTGATATTCTTTTTCCTGACCTTTTGGTTGTATTCATACTAGGCTTGTATGATTACTTCCATCTTATCAAAAAAAGCAGAAAGGATTTCCTTAAGCTAGGGATGTCCTTCTCTCTCTCTTGCCCCACTTTTCTTGATCTCTCTTTAGTTATCTTCAATCTTTGCTAATGTTATTCTTGTTTTGCTATGAAAGAAAAGAGACCCTCACTTCACTCTTATTTTCTATATAAATATGATCAAATTTCAGTTATAAGACTACTTCCAAGTACAAGTTCTCTTTAGAAACTTTTCTTTGTTGTATCTCATCTAAAGGCCTAAACATTTTTTGCAACAAGATAGCGAGGTGATTTCTTGGCCTAAACCCTTGTCTAGGTCCACCTATGCATTTGTAGTCCATCTCTTGTTGTTCTCACATCATCAGTAATTGGAAGGAAGAAGTCAAATGGACTTCACACTTTAAACTGTAAAAATCATCACCATGGAATAAGTGATCGTTAATGGTTTCATTTGATCATACATTACGTGTATACATTTGAAACCTATTCAACTCTGTTCGTTTGAAGCTTCTTAAGTAGTGGAAGCTATTTAAGGCTTAAGATTGAATTTTAGATTTCATTAACAAGTTGTGTACTTTGTGGTAGAGCTTAAAAGCTGGTATATGGTCCTTGCATAGAACTGTTCTGCTTCATCTTGTGACATGCTTGCATGCTTCTCCCAGCCTCCTGGATTACATTTCCAATTTAATGTTTTATTATGCTTCTGAAATTCGATATAACATTAAAAATGCAGTCTGCCTCTTTTTGTGCTCTGCCTTATATTCAGGGATTTACTGAGCAACTTGTAGTAAAACCATATTGGCTGATTAGGACAAGGGGCCCCTTTCTCTTTGTAATGTTCTTAGCCTAGGTCTTAAATGTACCCTTGGCACATTACTGCTAAATTCACAAGATCATTAGACCTAGGACCTCTTATATCAAATACATATCCTTCTTGGAGATAGAGTACTTAGAATGACTATCATACCACTTGAATATATGTCCTTGGTAATATAATAAGACTTTATATCATCTAAGATATATTCTAAAACCACAGAAAACAGATTTTCTGGATACCATCAGATATTGAAGTCTACATACTTTACAATCTTCACTTTGCTCATCAAACCCCTTATTTAACCTGTGTCTGAATATTATAATGAATCACTATATGCTGGCCGAGTGCCAATCGTTGATTTATCTTGATGCATCATGGTATTTATTCTGATATTCCAGTCATCTACATTCACCTTATAATATTAGCTTCCTATTGGGGTCTTGACTGCTCTTAACATTTGCTTGCAGCTCTATTAAGTTTTGTGGAAGGTCCTCCATTTACGCTGCAAAGACTCTGCGAGGTAATTTGACTTCTGACCTCAATTATCATGATTCTTTCTGCTTTTTGAGAAACATTTCTTATTTTAATGCTCTTTATGCTGATTTTAACTTTCTCTTCAATAACTCGCATTCCTAAATAAGTGATCCTCCAAAAGTACTCAGCAACAATTTTTTCAAACATTTGTTATTTGTCATCCTGTATAATTGATTTTTTTTGAACAGATTCTTCTGAACCCAAAAGGCACATATACAAATCTCTCGAAGCTTGCATTGGCCTTGGAAAAGGTTTGTTAAACAGAAGCTCTTTTGGCAGGTTGATACATGCACAATAGTTCTGGAAAAAGTTTTTTATTTTGTACTTTATAGACTCTACAGGTACATCTAGCTGCTTGTAACTTGTAAACATTTGCTAATTTGTTGGATAAATTTGAACATATCCCTTCTTTACATATCAATTTTAATTTAAATCTGAACTTTTCAGTAACTCATGGAATTTGTGCCAGCTGAAATAGATTTAGCAGTTTCATGTTCATGGATAGTCTTGAATTGGCTAATTTCCTAGGAGTCACCCCTCTGGTTTGGAGAGGTTGTGGGTTTGAGTCTTGGGTGGTGCGTCCCCAAGTGTTTGACTTAGATTACTTCCCTTGTGTGGGTTCTCTCCCTTTGCTCAGAAAATTTAAAAAAAAGTTTATTGACAATCACTTCCTTTGCACTACTAATAATGTCAAATGAAGAGGTGTTGTTGTGTTTGTATCTCACAAGCATTTTAGTGAGCTACAGAAACATAAAATTAGAGAATGTACTATGATTCAGATATTCTTGATATAGAGTTCTTGACTGGTTTTTTAAGAACAAAATATTCATGGGCTTGAAGCTAGGAGTTTCTCATGTGTTCTGATGAAAATTTGATTGCATTTGTAATTTACCAGCATCCTAGGTATGGCAGTCACATTCATATCGCTTGAGCTGGCATGGTGCAGGAAATGTGCTGTATTATTTGCCACTTGGAACACATGGGCTTGGAATGATACCCAAACTTGTAAATGGAAATTAAATTTTGTATACTCAGCATGTTTGATGTGTCAATATTACAAGTATGTCGCATGTTTACCTTCTGAAACATAAGGCCTGCTTGTTCTACCCTTTTCGCCCTCACCTGAGTGTCAAAATTCTACTTCCCCCTCATTTTTTTTCAATCATTTTGAGCATGAGAAATTATCTGTTCTTATTTGAATAAAATGCTTGTGATATTGTTATCTGAGTAGTTTAATGTTGTACTATTGTTGAATTTCCCACTTAAAATTCATTTATTTAATTAAAAATCTGGACTGTACTCATCTTCTTTCTAATGCAGAATTTGCTGGTGACATCTACCCTCACCATGTGCACTGACCCATACCCCACCGAAGTGGTCCAGAAACCAGATGAACCTGATAAGGCAAGCGAGGTGCCCAGCGGTCAAACTGATCCAGTCCCAAATGGAGTTGAAACTGTGGCAGGTGATGGTGATGAAGAAATGACTGATGCAGAGGCTGATGAAAATACGACAAACACCGATTCTGAGATGCAAGAAGAAAAGGTTACTGAAACATCTGATGGTGATTCTGACATTAGATCTGATGCCAATCCTTCCCAGGAGCTTTGTACGTCAAGTGAACAGCAAAATCGTTAAAAACTTCAGAGGTGCCATGAAGGAAATGGATTAGATTTAGCTTGCTTGACACTTGGAGGGTGAATGAAATTAAAATATTCTGTTCCCACTGTTTTAGTTGAAGATATTAATAGTACGGTGTTTGGTTTGCATGACCCTAACAAGGGAAGATACCATATATCTGTAGAACCTAAAACATCTACTCTGCTAGTTTTGAATTACAGTTTTCCTATACAGAACAATTTATTGTAAGCATACTACGATTCAGATGGCACCGGGCATTGTTTCAAACTGTGAACATCATGAGGATACCAACTAGCTCAGTTGTTAAAGCCACTGGGTATTCAATATGAGTGATGTGGGTCAGAATCCTGCACTCACCTGATTTGTGCTAAGCTTCTTCCCATGCTAGTTCTCTGGGAAAAAACAAAGAAGGAAAAAAGGAAAAAAACAAAGAAAACAACCAACCACTTACAGTTGTTTATTTCTTTTTTCCGTTGACCACTTAGTCTGACTATCTTTATACATGGCTCTTTACATGTTAAAAGTTCATCCATGAAGCAAGCCTTGTCTTTTATGGTTCTATATTCATGGCAAGATATTTGATATACCATGAAGCTTATTGAATATGTTGTATGGGAAAATTTTAACATTTTTGCCCATAATTTAGAAAACAAGTACTCCGCAGAGAGGGTGGTAGATATTACATAATCTGGCTAACTTGTGATTTTTTTGTTGCTTCTTGACACCTTTGCATCTTGTATTAATCTTATATTTTCAGTTTTTTGACAATGGCTTTAGAAAATTTAAAAAATATTGCGTGCGAAGAAAGATTTGAAACTTTTGTTATTTCATCTAGTCATACATTGTAATTTGTGCACATATACTTTCTTTCTTTCTTTCTTTTTTATTTTTTTAAGCGTGAAAAATTTAGAAAGATTTGAAAAACATGAAGCAGTACAATTATGGCTTAATTAATTGCAGTATGTGTTTGACACTCCAGATTATCTGCGAAATTTTCAGGATGGGTTGTATACTGGAATTTATAGCATGATTTGTTTATTGCTGCTGCTTCTTGCAGGGTTAGTAGGTTTTCCTTGGAAAGCGGCTTTTTATATCTAGATATTGTCAGTTATTGCTCCTTTGCTAATGGCCTGTTTCCTTTATTTAACCTGCATTGAGAAGCTTATATCCATATATTAATTTTGAATTTGCGTATAAGATGTTTCTGCTGCAAGAAACATCACATTACGTGTTGTTTAGATTACAATTTAAAGTTCATCAAATAAGTATTCGAACTTAAACTGTTTTTTTTACCATTTTCAGATTATTTGCCATTCCGTAGTAAGGCAACTCTTTGAACTTTATTTTCCTTGGTGGTTATTTTTATGACCTCTTCTGGCTGCCGCTGGATCGTATAGGAATAAATTGCTTGTTCATTTCCTAACCTTTCAGTTTATATGGTCATTCGTGTCAAAATCTATTTTATTGCATCACTTGCTAAAGGTGCATTTGGTTATTATTTTTTTTAATTTTTAATTTTTTTAAAAAATATTTTTTATTTTTTTAAATATTTACTATCGAACAAAAGCAAAAAAAGTAAAAAATATATTTGCTAGCTATCATCTTATATAGAAAGTGAAGAGGCTAAAGTAGCTCTTCCAACGGCACGAATATTTTTATCCAAAGAAATTTTTTTGAGTCCATCGTATCTAGTTGCATTCCATCGTCGATCAGCATTCTTACCACCTCGATCAGTCTCTTGAACGTCGTTCAATTGAGTGCCATCCACCCATTCTGGTCCCTCCTATCTACTACTGCTCCCTGCATCAGGCAGCTCTGTATGTCGTTGATGTCATCGTCATGTGCCACTCGATGGAGCATGTCGCTTAGTCCGAGTACGTCGTAGAGCCTTACATGGTCCTAGTAGTCGATGGCGAGGTTGAATGGCGTCTTCCGTCTGTCTTTTATTCGTGCGAGCCGAGTGTCGTAGGTGGATCGATCGATCAGAAACTCGACGACATCCAAATATCTGCTGGCAATGGTGCAGTGGAGTGGGGTCCATCCGTGGGAGTCAGTCTGGTCAGGATCACCACTGGAGGTGATGCAGAGGCGGATGGCATTGAGATTCACTCTCGCTGCCCCGGTGTGGATGTGCGTTCAGCTGCCGGGTCTGATGTTATCGGCCCAAGTCGGATCGGGGTTGGATCCGGCGAGGAGGGAGATGAGATCGGCACGACCAGAGGCGGCGGTGGCGAGGAAGGCAGAGAGCCAAAGGGAGGAGGAGGAGGAGGGGGAGGGGGCTGGGGCGAGTTGGGGTAAGTCGGAAAGAAGTAAAAGTAAATTTTAGAAAGTAAAAAAAAATTATTTTTCACATAAAGCAAATATTTTTGATTTTAATTTTTGATTTTTTGAATTGTTATCAAATTTTGATTTTTATTTTTTAAAAATTAAAAAATAAAAAAAATATATTTTTTTTAAGGGCTAACCAAACGCACCCTAAATTTACAACTTCTATTGCTAATTCTGGGATAGAATGTCATGTATTGAAATGTCCCAATTACGCTGCACACTTAGCGAGTTGCTTTCTCATGTTGATTGCTTACCAAGAGAGAACATTTTCCTACTAGTGTTTGGATTTTAAGGTGTTTGAATTGACGCATGGTCAGGATTTACTTTCAGTTTTTGTTGAATGAATTTGTTAATTCATGTTGGAAAAAAAGGTAGAATTTCAATTAAGTGCAGATTTCATTCTATAAAACTGGGTTTCTAATTTCAGTATCCCTTTTTATTTGTCACTATGGCGATTTTCTAATATTCGAAAGTTTGAGTACCAAATGGCACGTAAGCAAGCGAAAAGAGAAAGGAAGTCGGGCTTGAGTCTTACCCACATAGTGGTTCAATGACATATCTTTCTTCTTTTATTCGAAGATTTAAGAATTTCAAATTAGTCATTCATTCACACCTTTTGGGTTGGTTACCGCACCCAATGGGGCAAGGTATATTTTGAAGTTAGTGACTGTGGTTATATCCAAGAGTATTATTATAACGATTCTGGATCTCACATAAAAAAATTAGTTAAAAATATTATTTAAATTCTATGATTTAACATCAATATTTAAGATCCATTTGATGTATAGCAATATGGGATAAAATGCATGCTCGTACTAGTTCTATCCTCACATACTCCGCTCTAGCATTCTCATCAAGTTAAAGGTCTATATCCATTCAAATTCAATCACAAATACCATAAGATCAGCCATAAACATTATGATCAATTCTTGATTAATCTAAATGAGCTTGTGTTATAGTGTCTTCTAATTCATATAGATCATGGGTCGGGTTTGCTTGGATAACATTTGTAATGACTAATGTGCTTACATAAAAAATTAATTAAAAAATATTATTTGAATTTTTTTGACGTTATATAAGCATCCAGATTTATTTTGTATATAGCTGATGTAGAACTAAATATAAATCCGCATGACTCTTATAATTATAATGTACATTAGATAATGATGAATAAGATCGATAATTTAAAAGCTTCATTGTGTATTTTAGCATTACTAATATAATAGAAGATGTTTGTTGTTATGTCTATATTATTGACAAAAATGTTTCACCTTGTAGTTTTTCATTAGCTTGGGGAGACAAAAAGACTAGGCAAACTATTTTCATTTTTTTTAAAGATTACATACATACATACATAAATACATACATATGTATAGATATAGGATGCTGCATCGCACATAGGTATTGAAAAGGACTCTACACCTATCACCCACATAGGTGTGGTTATAATACACTTATACACAGGATATAAAGAAAATATATTGCACCGGTCACCAAATTCAATTTTGATAGTCAAAAAATAAAAATATAAACCATTAAAAAGGATCTAGAGACAAAATATCTTTATATACGAAAAATATGAAGAGGAGATCTCTACCTATGCATCAAGCCACCCTAAAATCAATACAATATGACATTCCATTACAACTATATATTTTAGGTTTCTTTATGCACGAGCTACAAGCCTCCAAATCATTTTCTTTTTGTATTTAAATATTTTATGCCTTCTAGATCACATCTAATGGATTATGAATTTTTAGTTTTTGACTACCAATTTTAGATTTGGTGGCAGGCGTAAAGTACCTTTTTTTTGCACCCTTTGCATCTTATAATCCATCTGTGTATTACCACCATGTGCATAAATACTCACACCAGTAATTTGCTTGTGCCATTTTATTTATTTTCATGTGATAGTATCCATCACTTAACATGAATAACATTATGAGGTAAGTTTCATATAATTTGTCAAGTCGATGAGTTCTAAATAATTTTATAGAGGTTGTTGAACTGTTACATTCACCTTTAAAGACTTGTTTTGTCCAAATTAAAATTGCTTGAGAAACTTATTTTCTTGAAGAATCTAGTTTTTAATATTTTGTTTCAATAGAAAGTCAAAATATTTGGAAACTTAGTTTCCTTTTCCATGAAAATTTTATTATTTTTTTTTTCTATATATTATTACAACCAAACAAACTCTGAGGAAAATAAAAATCAGGACATCACTCCTAAACAATACAGTTCGGGCAATTCTCTCCAAACAAAATTCTTGTTGTATTGTTTGAGGCTTCGAGCACATCATACTTCTTTCTAAATATTGAAGGTATCCTTGGGCAAAACTAAATAAACCAATTAGCTTGACTGGCTTGACTTAGTTTGGAGCAGATTAGCAGGCATTTTTGACTTGATGGGCATTGGAAGGCCTTAATTTCTTGACCTAATGCATGATAACATCAAGAGACAAAATTCCTCTAATTATCGATTTTTTTTTTTGATGAAATGGGTGGGTGGTCCACCCAGTCTTTATTGGGATGTGAGATTTACATGCAGAGCATTTTTCTGGAATATCAATACTAAAACACCCCACGAGAGCTTTAAGTTACATAGACTTTCCGTCAGACCAACATCCTTCTCCTTTGCTTTAGCTGATGCCTCCGCTTTTTAACAGCGTTGGTGCATTGTGAAGGCCATGTTTGTTGCAATTTTTATAATCATTCAGGCACGACTGCTCTCTCTCTTCCTTACCCCTCTCTGCGTCCCTCTCCATCTTTGTATGTTTGCGCCGCTTTGTCATATCGATTCTGTTTCCCCTCCTCTATCTTTCTTGCCCTCTCTATCTCTCTCTCTTTCTCTAGCCCTACAAGAGAGGCCACTTACACTGCCTTGTCTCTCTGTCTCTCTCTTTACAAAAACTCCCTCTAAGACATCACCTAGTACCTTGGCCCAAACCTTTCATTCTTTTTATTGGACTAGGAGGGGTTAATCCCCACTTGTTATCTATTCCCATCCTACGCCATTTAGAATAGACCCTAGGTCCCATGCAAAGTTAGAGCTCACGGAATCATCCCCTTGCTAATTAGTGGTTGAAGCAAGAGCCCAAGATTCGCCGTATCGACTAATATTATACTATATTGGACACATCATATCCTATTGAACGAGAATGCTATATTGTACCATATCGATATTTAGCATATTGAATTTTATCATATTATAATATATATTAATATTATAATAGAATGATATAGATATGAGCTCTGGTGCTGAAACAAACTAATCTTGTAAGAGCCAATGCTAATTAGAATTGAACCCTAGTTACCATATGAGGAATCGCTTAGCAGTCTAAGCCCCTAACAATAAATTTCCTAACAATAAATTTTCCAATTTGAAAGTTAACAAACAAAGGCTAACCTATCTATCTTTGTACGGGCCCTAGACTTTGTTGTAAAGGCTGGGCCTAAGTTTCAAATATCAAGTCAAATCAAGGCTTGGTTGGGGTCAGAAAAGAATTGCGCGCCTTTGGCCTTGGACGTGGCTCAATTCGAACTATCTAATCCTAGAAATATAAAGTTCTAATATATACAGCATTCATATCCAACCATGAAAAATCTAGAGAAAATAGAAAGATAAGTAACTCGAATAGTTTTAATAAAAAATCATTCTCTTTTGTCATCATCCAAATTTCTGTCCACCATTCTCAACTTTTCGACAAAACTTTTTGAGCGTCGCAACTTATGAGCCGAGGCAATGAATTTTGTTATATCCAATATTTTTTGCCTAGCTCTCCAAATATACTTTTATATATTATGAGATAGCTCTCTACTTCTGTCTATCTTTAGGGTCAAGGTTAGATCCAATGCTCATGGATCTATTATTTGGAGAAATAATTGATCAGAACAATTTTACCATGCGTATATTGGATCATTGAATAAAATATTACCATATCACATGGTGATTGAAAATTTTATAACAGCTCAACCAATTTTTACAGATTTTTAATCTCACTAATGATATGGTGATGCTTTGTTGGATGGCCCAAAATCTACATGGCGGAAACAGTTGTTCTTCTTGGCTCATAATTAATATGAAATTAATGATATCCTCCTTTTTGTATCACAATATAGCCTCCTAGTTAAAAAGGAGTTTGTGTACGGATGGAATGTGCCCTCGTCCTTACTTTTACTATAAATTGTATCCTAGTCAAGAAAGAGTTTGTGTATGGACGGAATGTGCCCTCATCCTTATTTTTACCATAAATTGGTGTAAGGGCTGAAGGAGCCCCATAATTGCAGGGGTGGTCTCCTTCACTATCGCGCTAATATTTTATGGCCACCTCTCTTCACTATTGTGGTCAAGATCTCATAGTTCGGCACGTGAGGTATTGTCTGACATATAGATCTCACGGTTTTGCTCTTCAAAAGATACCTCACGTGAGATGGATCGATGGTTCTTTCTATATCAGCAAGAGTCTTTTTTGATTTATAATCAATATCGGACCAATGATACCCTCCCTTCCACACCATAACAATATCACTTCTATTATAGTGTTTAGAATCAATTAGAAGGATTATTTTGATTCTTATTTTTGATTTAGTTCGTGGTACGCAGTATTGCTTCGTGTGTTTGATTTAGCTCGTGGTTTGCAGCATTTTACGCACTTTTCATCCAGCTAAAAGGATTGAATTGTTTATGGGAGGATGGGAATTAAAGTCTCGTCTTATGGACGCCCTCTGGCAATTGTTTGGAATTAAAGAAATGATGGGTTGGCGATTATGTTGTTGAATTGGCTGTGATGATCCTTATTTGGCCTTAATAAGCAATGGTAATGTTCAGTGTTAAATATCTAATTTCAAGCATTGTTATTGTTGGGAGAAATTTTGCATGGGCCGATCATATGAAAAGGCCCAGGATCTAAGATGTTTGCGTTTGTAGGCCTGTTAATTGAAGCCTTCTCCAACTCAAGGTCGACTACAACTTTCGCCGAGCTAGTCCTTTGCGACTACCTGATCAGCACTTTACTTTCTGAATAGACGAGAACCCGTCGAAAGCTACTTGGTGATCCCTGCACATTATCGTCGATGACCTCTCATTGGCCGACCAATTATGCATCATTGAACAAATCCTGATGACGGCATGGGACGACCAATCGCTAGTCGTTGCCGATCAAACCTCATCTCAAAAACTTACAATTGGCAATTTTATTCAAAAGATGATACCTACCAGATAACAACTGTTGTTGGACTGAAAAGGTAACCACAACTGCCACATCTCGAAAATCTCAAGCGATAATCTCGTGTCTCACGATTCACGTCCTAATCATACGGAATTGTGCCAACCACTTGCCAACTGAAGATCCAACTCTCCACTATAAAAGAGACTCAAAGAGGACCTGCGAAAATGTACGTCATTATTTTGCCTCTCACGCTCCTCTTTCTATTGAACGAGAGTTCTGACTTGAGCGTCGGAGGATCCTTATTGGAGCCATCTCTGGTTAAGACTTTTGTGCAGGTTACGCCCCCAGGATGCCCACCTTACTGTCAACTCCAGCATTCCAACGTCAGATAAATTCTCATATCAACAGATTGGCACTAGAGAAAGAATTTTTGATCTATTTGGAGGAGCGTAGATCAAGAGCAGCAAGATAACATATCGCCAAAAAGAGTTTCATCCCGACACACCAATGCCACCGCCTCTCGATCGATGGAGAGCCAACCCAACAACCAGGTGCATCCATCGGTGATGGAGACTCCTCCACCAGCCCAATTAGTGTTGGTCAAGGGAAATCAATTCAACCTGCTCTTTCAATATGTTCAAGCTTTGACAACCACCATCCAGGTAGTCCAAACCATCCTTGCACCCCCGTCGGCGGCACCGCAGCTTGATTAGACTGTCCCCACACCTCCTTCGATGGTGCCCCCTCTAAAATCTGGCTTCACAGCCACCACCACCACCAGAACAATCGCGGGCGCCTCTGTAGAGTTCGAAAAGGAGGTAGACCCGACAGAGCTACTTCAAAACTCTAGAATCGACAAGGCGGCGATCTCCGAGCTCCGGATCAGGGCACGATTCAACCCCTGATCGTCGATCTCCTCAATATTTCAAGACCTGCACCACTCAAGACTTTGCTATTGAGAGGCAATTTTGGAAGATCGATGAGCCGATCAATGCAATCCGCAATACCCCCTCGGCATCCTATGATGGGTTCAACAGTGACCCACCCTTTGCTCTGAGGATTATGCAGGAGATGCTCTCTTGGTACTTTAAGGCTCAACAGTTTGAGACCTATGACAGGACCGCCGACCCCATCGACCATCTCAAAATTTTTAGGATGACGATGCTCCTCTATAGAGCGACTGACGCCATCATTTGTCGAGCTTTCCCCACTATTTTAAAGGGGGTGGCTTGGCACTGGTATTCCAGCTTGAAACCAACTTCGATCCATTCTTTTAAAGAGTTGAGCCAATCATTCATCGACCACTTTGTCAGTAGCTAATGACAGCAAAAATGATCTGACTACCTCCATACCATCAAGCAAAAAGAGGAAGAGTCGATCTGAACTTTTGTTAGCTACTTTAGTGCAGTGATCCTGGAGGTCCGTGTTTTGGATCTGTCGATCACGATGTCCATGATGATGGACGAACTTCTGAAGAACGACCTTAAGAAGTCATTAATAAAGATCTACCCTCGAGATTATCCTGATATGTTGGCTCGAGCAGAGAAGCATGCTCACACGGAGGAGATCTTCACCGAAGATGGTACCCCTATCCGTTCTGTTGTGGTAGGGGGCAAAATAAGGAGTGCTTCCCAAGGTGGGAGGAGAGAATCCATCAACGCTCTAGATTTTTATTTCAGAAGAAGAAAAATGGGGCCCCTTCTTAGAAACGCCGACCCCAAAGCCCTTAGAGAAGGGATTGGCATGCCTCTCTGTCGAGGAGATATACAAACTATACTCTACTGAATGCACCTAGGATTCAGCTGCTAATGAAAATAAAGGGACTGCTCTTGAAGTCGAGGAGGCTTCGGATATTCCCAAATCAGAGAAATCTGAATAAATAGTGTCTGCATCACTGTGACCACGGCCATGACATAGAGGAGTGTATCCAACTCCAGGTGAGATCGAGGACTTTATCAGGTATGGCCGTCTCGATCGGTTTATCCTTTGAAGGTGGGAGTGGCAAGAAAGGCAATAATAGAGATTTTCTCGATCAATAGAGCAATCACAACAGGTAGGATCGCAGGAAGACAACCCCCAGTCGGCATAATCAATGCCATTACTGGGGGGCATGGAGCTAGAGGACTCGGTGTTGATGAGGAGGCAATGAAAAGACAGAGGATTGGAGAGCTGATAACCTTTACCGAGGAGGATACCCAAAGAATACAGTTTTCGCACAATGATGCGATTGTTGAAACCTTAAATATTATAAATTATGATATACACCGCATCCTAATTGATAATGAAAGCTCTGTTGATGTCTTGTTTTATGATGCTTTCTCAAAGATGAGAGTATCGGATGATCGGTTAGGGAGGATGGACTCTCTACTTGTCAGATTTATCGAAGACTCTATCCCCATCGAAGGAGCCATCACTTTGCCTATAAAGGTCGGCTGATTCTGATCCAGTCTATTGCTCAGATTGATTTCTTAATCGTCCGAGCACCCTCGGCCTATAACGCCATCCTCGGCCGTCCTGGCTTAAATGCGATCTGAGCTGTCATGTCCACATACCATCTGAAGATGAGTTTCTGATAGCGAATGGAGTCAGAGAAGTCCATGAGACCAAGACTTGGCATGTCATTGTTATAGCATCGCTCTCCAAGGAGGTCATCCCATCAAGTTATACTCGATCGAGGGGCTAGATACCGGTAATGAGTTGGCTAAGGAACCGGGAGAGCTCGTCGAGGAACTCATCTCAATTCTATTGGTGGATGGAAACTCGGACCACATGATCCAGATTGGGTCGAACCTAGACTAGGTAATGAAGGACTTGCTAACCTCCTTTTTGCAGGAAAACTCAAACATTTTGCTTGGACACCAGTGGATATGTCGGGAATTGATCGTTCAGTAATCATGCATTGATTGAATGTGAGCCCAAACTATCATCCCTTTAAGCAAAAAAAGAGGAGTTTTGCATCGGAGCAATAGACGTCGATAGATGAAGAGGTGGACAAGTTGCTCTAGATAGGTTTCATCAAAGAGAGGATCTACTCGGATTGGATTGCCAATGCGGTCATGGTGAAGAAGGCGAACAAAAAATAGCGAATCTACATCGACTTCACTGATCGGAACAAGGTTTATCCAAAAGATAGCTACTCCCTGCCAAGGATCGATTAGCTGGTCGACGTCACTTTGGGCCATGAACTTCTATCCTTTATGGATGCCTTCTCTGGCTATAACTAAATTTGGATAGCACCTGAAGATGAGAATAAAATATTGAGGTTTCTTTTGTTACAAGATCATGCCTTTTGGTCTAAAAAATATTGCAACTTATCAGCGCCTTGTGAATAAAATTTTCAAGGATCAGATCGGATGTAATATGGAGGTATATGTGGATGATATGCTTGTCAAGAGCCAATCCATGAGGACCCATATTGACGACGAAGAAGCCTTTACCACCTTGTGGAAGTATAAGATGAAGCCGAACCCTGCCAAATGTGCTTTCGGGGTAATCTTCGAAAAATTCCTAGGCTTCATAGTCTTCAATCAAAGAATAAAGGTCAATCCAGAGAAGATCAAGGTTGTACAGGAGATGAGTCTCTTTAGGACAATCAAGGAGGTACAGTGACTTTCCTTCACAAGGAGAGTCACTGCCTTGAATCGGTTCATTTCAAGATCAGCTGAATGGTATTTGCCCTTCTTCCAAGTCCTGAAGCAATCGAAGAATTTTTAGTGGACGAGGAATGCCAAAAGGCTTTCGCCAACTTCAAGGACTACCTTAGCTCCGTTCCATTGCTCGATAAGCCTAACCCTGATAAAAAATTATATTCGTACCTTATAATTTTGCTTGTTGCTATGAGTGCAGTGCTAGTCCAAGAGCGAAATAAAATTTAAAGATCAGTCTACTACATCAATCGGATCCTAAGGGATGCGAAGATCAGATATTCAAAGTTGGAGAAGCTGACTTATGCACTCTTCATCGTAGCTTAAAAGGTCCAACCATACTTCCAAGCTTACACCATCATCCTCCTGGCTGATCAACCAATAAAGGGCATTCTCCCTCAACTTGACACATTCAGATGGATTGCAAAATGAACAGTCGAGCTCTCAGAGTTTGACATCCTGTATCGGCCCTGACCATCCATCAAAACCCAGATCCTGACCAACTTTGTGGTTGAGTGCACTATTCTAAATGAACTTGCTGAGTAGAGAGAAAATGAACCCCAAGTCTCAATCGATGGGAGGCCTCCCAAAGCTAATAGTGATTCTTGGATAATGTACGTGGATGGCTTGTCCAACTCTACAGGATCTGGGGCACGGCTGATCCTCATGAGTCCAGAAGGAACGATAGCCGAGTATACCTTGTGCTTCAAGTTTTCAGCTATAAACAATGAAGCTGAATATGAAGCCTTAGCCATGGGACTTCGAATAGCTAAGAAGTTGGGGATACTAAATTTGAAGGCTTGTAGTGACTCGTAGTTGGTCGTTGGGCACATTCAGGGCCATTATAAAGCCCAAGGAGACAACATGATCAAATACCTCTAGAAGATCAAAGGCTTGGCATCTGCGTTTGACAAGTTTGAAATTTAGCAGGTGCCAAGGGTGAAAAATTTAAGGGCTGACCTATGTCTAAATTAGCGATGTTGTCACCATCTGAGTTGCCTAGGACAACCTTTTTTGAGGCAATGGATTGATCGAGCATTGAGGAGCCGACAACCATGTCACAGATTGATGAGGAGCCCTCTTAGATTGATCCGTTGGTCAGCTATCTTAGAGATAAAACATTGTCTGCAGATTGAAAGGAAGCTCAAAAGATTAAGTATCAGTTGGCTAATTATCTTCTTCATGAGGAAAAATTATATAAGTGGTCTTATTCATTACCTCTCCTAAAGAGTCTATGACCATCTAAAGCCGACTATGCACTCAGAAAAGTACATGATGGTATCTATGAAAGTCATATCGGCAAGAGAATACTAGCCTATAAACTTCTCAGACAAGATTCCTACTGACCGACCATGTAAAAAGATTCTGAAGATTACGTGCGGTGGCGTGATATGTGTCAAAAAAATTTCAACATACAATAATTGTCCGCCATGCCGATCTCTCCTATTTGTGCCCCTTGGCCATTTGCACAATGATGGATAGATATCTTTGGCCCCCTCCCACAGGCATCGGGTTAGTGTAAATTTCTGCTTGTTGTCGTGGACTACTACACTAAATGGATAGAAGCCGAATTGCTGGCCCTTATTATAGAAGCAAGAATAGTAGACTTCATCTGGAAGTCGATCATATATCAATTTGACCTACCTCGAGTACTGATCATCGATAATGGATGCCAGGTCACGAAAGCAAAGTTTGGAAAATTCTATGAGAAACATGGTATCATGTACTATTTGACTTCCATCACCCATCCTCAAGCTAACGGCAAAGTTAAGATGACCAATTGTACTATCTTATGAGGACTGAAGATAAGGCAGGATAAAGCCAAAGGGTCTTGGGTTGATGAACTTCACCATATACTTTAGGCATATAGGACGACGTTAAGAGTTTCAACAGGAGAAACTCCTTTCAGCTTGGCCTTTGGGATGAAAGTAGTAATACCTATTAAAGTTGGGGTCCCGTCGGCGAGTATTGAGAATTTTGACAAGCAGACCAATTTGGAGAGGCTGCGTGCTAATCTGGATCTACTCGAAGAAGCTAGAGAGAGGGTGCATGTTCGAATGACAGCTTATTAGCATTAGATTATCCAGTATTACAATAACAAAGTCTTCAGGGTCGGCGACCTGGTCCTACGTAAGGTGGAGATATCACAACTTGGAGAGAGAGGCAAGCTGGCCCCAAACTAAGAGGGCTCATACCAAGTAGATGAGGTCATCAAGTTCGGAACCTACTGACTGAAACAGCTTGATGGAACGGCACTCTCCTGATCATAGATTCGGAGAACCTCCGAATCTACTATCAGTAACGTATCACATGACCTTTCTAAATAAAATTTTTTTTTCTAAACATAATAGTCTCTTGTCTACTCGTCAGGAATAAAGATGACCTTTGATCGACTTTGTCATTGAAGACAGAAGATGATCTTTGATCAGCTTAGCCATTGAAGACATAAGACGATCTTTGATTGGCTTAGTTATTGAAGATACAAGATGGCCTTTGATCGGCTTAGTCATTGAAGACACAAGATGGCCTTTGATTGACTCATTGAATATACAAGATGATCTTTGATCGGCTTAGTCATTGAAGACTTAAGATGGCCTTTGATTGGCTTAGTTATTGAAGACACAAGACGGTCTTTGATCGATTTAGTCATTGAAGATGCAAGATGGCCTTTGATTAACTTAGTCATTGAAGATATAAGATAGCTTTTGATCGACTTAGTCATTACGAATATAAGATGATCTTTGATCTATTTAGTCATTGAAGATACAAGACGATCTTTGATCGATTTAGTCATTGAAGATACAAGACGACCTTTGATCGATTTAATCATTGTAAATATAAGACGATCTTTGATCGACTTAGTCATTCAAGATACAAGACGATCTTTGATTGGCTTAGTCATTGCAAACATAAGATGACTTTTGATTGGCTTAGTCATAAAAAATATAAGACTGCCTGTGATCGGCTCGATCACTTAAAGCGTAAGTCGACCTAAAGCCAGCTTGTTAGTTGAAAGAAGCTCCTATCGGCCCTAAAGACTAGGGATGGCCTCTAATTGGTCAGTCCACTAGGCAAGCCTTGGGTTAATTTCATATTCGAACAAAATGGCCCCTATCGGCCTGACAAAAAAATGATCATCAGAAAATGCACATTCGATACACATAGATAAAAGCGGAATGCTCTTCATTAAGTATTTACAAAAAATGGCGCTCTGGACATCACTTCCAAAAAAAAAGATAGAAGAAGAGAAAAAAAAGGGAAAGCAAAAGAAAAGATGAGGGGGCTCATTCCTCATCCGACGAAAAGACCCCCACCTCTTCATCACTATTCCCCAAGAGAAGATAGTGGAGGTCCAACTGCGGCATCATCTATCACAGACGGGCCTTACAGTCTTCGAACCTGAGGACAAAGATGGTGGTAGTGATATTGGTGGCATCCTTCTCGAATGCCGCAGAGGCCGTGTTGTCCCTGATGCAACGCTTCTAGACTGCATGGGGAATTCGCTTGGCTTGGGGGGCACCATCATCCCCAAAGGACGGTGAAGATCACAAAGCTGACGGCACCTTATGGGAGGAGGACTACCCGAGCCACCTTGCCCTCCTTTGGACCTCCCTCTCGGTGGCCCTCCACCCCTTCGCTAAGTCCTTAATGGCTTTCTTCGAAGGCATCATAGTGGCAAGATGGAAAGAAGATTTTTGCAAGAATTACGAGAAGAAGGGGTGGGATATAGAGTTCAATCGGCCGTCAACCCCCATTTATAGTCATTAGGGCCCACACCTATCACTAATCGCTAGCCTAAAAGATGCAACCATCTTTTGGGCCATAAATGGCACATTTTTTCAACTTTGAAAATCAACATGGATGATACCTCATGGACCAGCATATCACCACGTGGTGCATTTCCAAAGGATCGATGTCTCTTCCCAGATTCTATCCTATCAAAAAAAATGGCGGCCATCATTCTCTACAACCATCACTCGCTCCAGTCAAACTCATATTTAGTGAATTGAAAGTTATGAAACATCAAGGCACCCTTCATGATTTACATGTGATGGAAAAAATATCGAGGAGTCCTCATCAAAAATAGAGAATCTTTCGAACCAGGATGGACGATGATGTCAGACAACTCACACAGCAAAAGAAAAGGCAACATAAGATAAACATTCATTATTGTATTTACATGACTCATTGTAAGTGCAGGAGCATCGTCACTCTAACAAGACGACCTCAGAAAACTCTACATTCAATCGCGACCAGTTTCAATCTCTGAGGCCTCATCGGGAACCTCCTCACGGACTTCCTCACCAGTAAGATCGAGCTCATGGATCTCCACACCCTTGGACCTACCCCGAGTGGTGGAGGGCTCAGCGTTGCCTTTAGGAGAAATGTTGGAGAGATCAAGCTCCGAAAATGCCATCTTAATCCGGTTTCGGCATATCCAGAATCTAGCTGTATAGCCTACATCAAATATGCACCGGACTATGTCATCTGGAGATGTGGGATCATCCAATCCTTGTTTGACCAGGCCTTAGGTTCTTATGACTACCCGTCGATTTTTTCTCGATCTATATTCGGCGACCACATTGCCTGAATGCTCAAGCTTAGAGATCTTCTCTTGGGTGGCAAGGAGATCTTTCTGAAGTTGCACCGCATGGTCAGCAAAGTGCCTTCTCACCTCTTTGGTAGCAGCTTCTGACAACTCCAGTTTTGAGATTCTATCCTGAGCCCAACAGAGTCGGAGGTGGATGTCCTACTGCTTGATAGTGGTGCCCCAATTGTGCATGACTCTTGTCCTCACCCAATTGATAGCATGATGCACAAGCCTGCAAAATACAGGAAAAAGGAAGAAACAACAAATATGTAACACAATACGGGAATTAATTGAAAACATGAATTGATCACACAATTTCACATGGTTGGATGAAGCTTGTTGGTGATGGTTGTGGTCAAATGTTTGTGGACTTGTGGAAGAGTACTTGATCAAATTTATTCAAGGCACCATGAATTTAGTAGTTTATATTTGAAATCTCTTGTTAGCAAGGACCATATAGTGCTTGTAGTATAAGTAGCAGTCTTATTAGCATACTTGTATCAGAATCCCTCTCCTCAAAAGAATTGTATCAGAATATGATCTTGTAAAAGGTTCTAACGCAGCCCATAAGTTCCCCGAAGTTTATAAAAAACCATGATGAATGAAGGTTAAGCCCTAATCCTACCGGAGGATTGAATACAAATCCTGATTCAGATCTAAATTTTAAGTCCTTTGCAATCAAATTTTCCATGTAACATGTCCTGAGATGCATACAAAGAAGAGAAATGTATGTATGTATAAAAGAAACGTGACTATAGAAACAGCATTGAAGAACATAAATGTCACTTCATTATTTTTCAGACTAACCCCCATGATAAGTGTTCTGTAGAATCCAAAAGTTTCGATACAGCAGATAAGCAATTCTCCTATCTTATATGTACCATCTCCAGTAGATTAACAAAAAATCATTGCCCATCTACCTATTTGACAGGATGCCAAACAAGATGTTGGAAAGCTAAATCTAATCCATGAACGATCCTAAGTCCAACTATTTTTTCAAAATAATATTTCTGACAAACACGAACATTGCAGATCAAAACAATCCACATTAGACATCAAAGACCATCCTACCAAAACTATGGTGAAATTTGTCATGCCCCAAACCCATTACTCGGGAGGGTCATGTGATTGACTTGAGTGATGGGTGTGATCTGGGTGATGGGTTCAGATCATGGCAAAACTTAAATCTAAATATATTTCTAAGAAAAATTCCACTAGCCCAATCTGATTGAGACTTAAACCAGATTCCCAACCAATCACCAAAGCAAAATAACCAAACCAGTCAAAAAAAATAATGTCACAAAGCAGAGTTCCCGTCCAGACTGTTTATTTGTGAAGAAAACATTAAATAAAGAATTAAGCTTGCTTTTTCATGGAATTTAGACATGAAGGATTGAATAGTGTGGGGGGAATTTAATATGATGGGTGGAAAACCTAGTGTCTTGAAAAGATGGCTCAATAGAACAGCTAATAAAAGTTGAAAAAGAAACAGTCAAACAGTTGAAGTGATAGAAAACTCACTTTTTAATTTATTTTTCCCCTCTTGTGGCTAAGAAGTTGGTTTTGTGGGTAAGGAGGCAAGGAGGCTTCTACCTGGTTACAGCTGAGAATAGAAATCTAAGCATTTTGAGGAAAAAATCAGAAAAAAAAACATTAAATTTTATGAGGGAAACCTAGCACAATATAAAAACTCCAGCTAGAAATTGAGAGAAGGTGTGCGTTGGTGCAGCGATGAGGTTGCTTCATTGTGATCGGGAGGTCACAGGTTTGAAATATGGAAGTAGCCTCTCCACGTGTGGGGGTAAGGCTGCGTATATCTGACCCTCACTAGACCTACAATGTTGGGAGCCTCATGCACTGGGCTGCCCTTTCTAGCTAAAAATTAAGACAACAAACAAGCAAGTTAGAAATTCCTAAGTTATAATTCAAAGAGAAGAAAGAAAACTAACAGATGAAGCAATTTCTTGCCAAAAACACTAAAATCAATGTTGTTGAGATAAAAAGTTAGAACAAAGGAAGCAACTTTATGGGCAAATCTGGTCAAAAGCATCTTGTACTTTTGGGTGCAATTGGGACCAAACAGCGGTAAAGAAGCAAGAGCGGCAATTGATCCTCAAGACTATGCTTAAGGATCAAGCTATGCTGGAATTGATGCATTAGTCGAGCATGGAGGATTAGGATGACAGGCTTAGGGAAGGGAGAGAGGTTTCTTTTGGGGGTGAGCTTGTCAAGAAGCCGAGGGAAGAGGGATGAGACTCGCGAGGGCGGAGGTATTAGGGAAGTGTGGAGAGGTTGGGAAAAAATCAAACTGACCAATACAAGCCCTCTCAAGCCGTAATCACTTCACCATATTTATGAAGAATCCATTTCTAGAGGGAACCCACTTCCAATGACTCACGAGTGACCAAATGGCCTGAAGTACCAACTCCTTAAAGTAACTTACATCCTCCATCTCCAGCAAGCCAAATGCAGCCCCAAAAAATCAAGGACCATTCTTTTGTTTGACAACTTGTAAGTGACAGTTAAAATAAATTTGAAAGCAATGTTCGTAAGAGCAAAAAAGATATTGTTGACATATATACAACAAAATTTCTAGAAAAAATGAGTATGCTAGATAATTTCTTGATGATTATATTCATTGCTGTTCAAAATTGTTTGAAATGAATCATGCATGATTAATTGATAGAATTTTCCTTATTAGGTTAATTGAGATAATTACACTCTTATTCTTTTTTATTGTCCCATCAATTTGCCATACATGAGAGCATAATGCTAGGTGTTTTACCATATTCATTTGCTAAAGCAATAGCCCATCACTTGTCACCTTGTTTGCTGTTGGGGTGGCTGTAAATTCAATCTCATCAAGGTAGTTTGAGAATATTAGATGTGAGTTTGAATAGTGCTGTGCAGAGTCCAGGATAAAACTAAGTTGAGATTTCTAAGCTCAATGTTTGGATTGAGCCTCGACCTTTTTTTCACAAAGCCTCAACCAGCCTACCCTTGCAAGTGGATGGGTTTTTCATGTTTGGATTGAGCCTAATCCAAGCTACTCCTCTACTGGCCTTTATGGCTTAATGTGCACTTAAACGATGTCTTTTCTTCTTGACCATTTGTCGTTTACAATGCAATGGTATAGCTTCAGTGTACAAAAGGTGGTTTTTCCTGGCATAAAGAAGGCTATGAGAGAATATGGACAATTTCTCCAGAAGAAACAATAGGAGAAAGGGGTAAGTGATGGATGGATGAATGCTTAACTGGACTTTTATTGTTTGAAATTAGCCGCCTTGGGGTGTGGGGGGGGGGGGGGGTTGTGTGTGCTTGCCTGTTAGCTTTTTGGGAAATTAATGCAGACAAACATTCAAGTGCCTCATTGAAGAGCCAAGCTGAAACACTTATTTCTCACTTGCTTGAAAAATGCTTGAGTAGGCCTTTCTACATAAGGTCTTTATTTTTGTCAAAATGATTTGGGCAAACAGTGGTTGGAGTAGACTCTTCAGACATTCTTGACTTCATTTCAGTCATGGAGATTTTCATCCAGATTGTCGCTTATCAATGAATAGTGCCTACCATTGGGTTAATTGATATGGGATGTGGAAAGGATCATACATGTTCTTTTTGTTTGGAGCCACTTATTTGGTGAATAGACTCTTTAGACATTCTCGACTTTATTTTAGTCATGAATATTTCCATCCAGATTGTTGCTTATCATGAATAGTGCCTACAACTAGGTTAATGATATAGGATGTAAAAAAGAGAATACATGTTCTTTTTGTTCAGTGCCACTAATTTGGTGACTACTATTTTACAAGTCTCATGGTTGGGAGATTTAATGCTGTAGAGAGCATGCTCATTTATTGGTTAAAAACAATGAGGGCCAGTTTGGATGATTGGACTGAAAATCCTATGGGATCTGTGGGTTATGAGCCAATACAACCAGCAAGATCATAGGATTACAGGTTGGGTTAGGCCTATATTCATAAATACTCAGGAATAGCTTTAGAGTGGGCTTGTCCGAATACCATACTATGATCTATTAGCTGGTTGTACTGGCCCAACCCATGAATCCCATAGGATTTTCAGCCCATAAACAAGCCCTAGATGTGTGAACCTAGGATTGTAAGCAAGGTTTACCATCTCGATATCGGATTCTGTATCAATACCATTCTATTATAGTATCGGTATGGGGTTCGGTACATATGATAGTGCCGTACAGGTATGGTATGCTGTATTGGTACGGTACGCTGCATGCCAGATGGTGCTGGTGGTATGGAAACCTTGGTTGTAAGCATAGGTTGGTTACCTAGCTGGAAAGAAAGAGTGAGGACAATTTATTAGTGGTGGTTCATGGCTACACACAAATGGTGCTTCTTTTGGTATTGTTAGGTGATATGTTGCTTTATTGTTTCTGTTATAGCCCAAAACCTAATTCAGCCCACAAAAGCCCAAAACAAAAAAAAAAAAAAAGAAAAATAGAGTAAAACCGGGAAGAAGACTCACGGTAGGAGTCTTCTTCTCCGGCGAAACCCAGGCAAAATCGGACTCCTAAGACCCCTCGAAGTCCTAGGGTTCCCTATAAGAATACCCCCTCCCCCTTGAGATCGACCATCGGCCTCTTCTCCCTCTCTTTCTCTCCGATTTTCTCGAAGAAGAGCCGCGGGCACTGTTGGGTTTCTCGTCGTGATTTCTCGCCGGTGAGGTCACCGGAGGCCGGGGGTGAGCCTTCCTTTCTTTCCTCTCTTCCTTTCCTTTCTTTTCGTATTTTTGATTGAGGCTGTCGGCGATGAGAGTCGCCGATTTCTGGTCGGGGAAAGAGACCTCTGTTTTGGTCTCTTTTCCATGGATTTTTCCGGCACCGGCGATCGAAATCGATCGCCGGCCACGCTCCTCCGTGACCGGGGGAGTGGCCCCCATCGGCCTCCGGCCTCCGCTGCGGCGGTCGTGGCCTGAACGGCCCGGCAAAAGAGGGGACGCCGGTCCCCTGTTCCAGCACGGGAAGAACCAAGAAAAAGAAAAGAAAAGAAAAAGAAAAGAAAAGAAGAAAAAGAAGAAAAAGAAAGGAAAAGAAGAAAAAGAAGAAAAGAAAAGAAAAGAAAAAGAAGAAAAAGAAAAAAAAAAGAGAAAAGAAAAGAAAAGAAAAGAAATAAATAAATAATAATAATAATAATAAATATATATATTTATATATATATATATGAACAAATAAATAAATAAATAAATAAGAAAAAAAAGAAAAATGATAAGAGAGAAAGTTTCTCTCTCTTCTCTCAGTCTGAACCCTGACTTTCTCTCTCTGGAATTGGACTTTCTCTCTCTACTTTCTCTCTCTAGAATTTTTTCTCTCTAGATTGTTTCTCTCTCTTGATGGATTTCTCTCTCTCTAAAGTTATTCCTCTAGGATTAACAAAGTGGAAGGCTTCATCTGATGATTCTGATCGAGTTTAGAGACGAGTCTGATTTTAAGTGAGGTTTTGATTTTGGGATTTGTTAGATTTAATTTTGAATTAAAATTAATGTAAAAATATAATTTTGGATAATAGACACGGAAGAATCTCCTAGAAGTTAGTCGATCTGTTCATTCAGTGCTCTGTGAAAGGTAAGTAATGAATCATCTTCTCGAGATATTTCATATTTATTCTGAAAATAAATAATTATTCTCTGAAATTATGCATGATTTATGAAATTATATTTTGAAAGAAAAGTGCTTTTGAAATATTATGGTATATCGATTTATGCACATGTTTAGTGAAAGATTATGATATATATTATGGTACAAAGTATTTTGATACAGATCGGATTTATGCTCTCAGCCTAACTATGTTTCAGTGGGCTCCGTCAATGGGGATTATACGTTGGTACTTAGTGGACCCTGCTAGTGGGGTTGTGCGCTGGTGTTTGTGGACCCTACCAGTGGGGGTTGTGCGCTGGTATTCTGTGGACCCCGCCAATGGGGGTTAAACGTTGATCATAGTCAAGGCTGTTGAGTTACGAGTGTTTTGAATCGAATCAGATTTATAATTATATTATATATGAATATTTGAAAATATTTGATTTGTATTAAATCAGCATGAAATATACTCTTATGTTTATTTGCAACATTATTCTTGAAAATTACATAATATCTGAAATATCTAGTTGAGATATTTATTACTTACTGGGCTGTCTAGCTCATTACCTTTCTTTCTAATTTTCAGATTTAGATAATTAATTTTGAGCGTGGGAAGAAAAATTGGGACAGAGCTTTTAGAGGCGAGATTTAGCATTGTCAACTTCATTGAATTTAGATCTATTGTTTTAGTAAAAATTTTATTGGATGTAAGACATTTGATTTAATTACTTGAATTTATAGTTGAATAATAATAATTATTATAGTTGAATAATAATTATTTGAATTTATTCCGCTGTGATGCATTGATATCGTGATGAGATGCTTTGCATGCTTATGGAGAGAGTTCTTCATGAGTATGCGGCGGTTGCCGCGACCCTCGATTCACAATCTCGGGTCGGGGGCGTGACAATTAATATGGTATCAGAGCATAAGTGGATAAATTATGACACATAGAATTTGATATAGTATGACTGTAGGTGGGTAAACATTAAGAATATTGGGACGTTAGAATATGAG
>NC_025995.2:21466580-21520659 GCF_000442705.2 Elaeis guineensis
TCCTCCAGGCATACCGCACACTCTCTCCCGCCCACCACCGCCATCTTCCCTTCCTCCATCTTCTCCAGCTCCTCCACCGTCAACCCTCTTTCGTTACTCTTCTCCGCCTCAGCCTCCCCCGCCATGCAAAAGTGCACCAAAGATGCCAGGATGATCCCCGCGTACACCAGACACACACCGAAGTATAGAAGCAATAACATCGTCATCTCTCTCTTCTTTCACTTTCCTCTCTCTCGGGCTCTGTTAGCTTCGCTCTGCTTGCGTTCCTCGCTTCTTGGGAGCAAACGCAGAGGACGCGACCGGGGTTTATTTAATTGCTGTTTTTGGCGGGTTGCAACGGGACTCCTCGTTGGACTGGGAATCGATCACGACCGCGTGATCTAAATATATCCTAATTTGGAAATCCAAGTTCGAAATTGAGAAGGAAAAGGAGAGTAGGCAGCGCCTGCGCGTCCCTTGCAGCAGAAAGGGTCTAACGGTCGTATGCCCGCGATGCGTGATCTTCGCGGTATTACAAGGTCCCATCTGTATTGCCAATGTTGCTTGCTGACGTGGAAAACCACGCGGCAAATTTTTTTGGTACGACACGTGCAAAGATGTGAATTTTAGCAGTTGCATATCAACACGTGGATGCCAGCTTTGCAAATAGTAGGTACACCGCAGCCTTGCAAATAATAGGTACACCGCTATGTATAGAGCCTATTTAATTACTCGAGATTCTAATTATTGGCCAACTGTTTCCACCATGTAGATTTTGGGCCATCCAACAAAGCATCACCATATCATTAGTGAGATTAAAAATCTGTAAAAATTGGTTGAGCTGTTATAAAATTTTCAATCACCATGTGATATGATAATATTTTATTCAATGATTCAATTATTTCTCCAAATAATAGATCCATGAGCATTGGATCTAACCTTGACCCTAAAGATAGACAGAGGTAGAGAGCTATCTCATAATATATAAAAGTATATTTGGAGAGCTGGGCAAAAAATATTGGATATAACAAAATTCATTGCCTCGGCTCATAAGTTGTGATGCTCAAAAAATTTTGTCGAAAAGTTGAGAATGGTGGACAGAAATTTGGATGATGGCAAAAGAGAACGAGACTTTATTAAAACTGTTCGAGTTACTTATCTTCCTATTTTCTCTAGATTTTTCATGGTTGGATATGAATGCTGTATATATTAGAACTTTATATTTCTAGGGTTAGATAGTTCAAATTGAGCCACGTCCAAGGCCAAAGGTGCGCAATTCTTTTCTGACCCCAACCAAGCCTTGATTTGACTTGATATTTGAAACTTAGGCCCAGCCTTTACAACAAAGTCTAGGGCCCGTACAAAGATAGATAGGTTAGCCTTTGTTTGTTAACTTTCAAATTGGAGAATTTATTGTTAGGGGCTTAGACTGCTAAGCGATTCCTCGTATGGTAACTAGGGTTCAATTCTAAGTAGCATCGGCTCTTACAAGATTAGTTTGTTTCAGCACCAGAGCTCATATCTATATCATTCTATTATAATATTAATATATATTATAATATGATAAAATTCAATATGCTAAATATCGATATGGTACAATATAGCATTCTCGTTCAATAGGATATGATGTGTCCAATATAGTATAATATTAGTCGATACGGCGAATCTTGGGCTCTTGCTTCAACCACTAATTAGCAAGGGGATGATTCCGTGAGCTCTAACTTTGCATGGGACCTAGGGTCTATTCTAAATGGCGTAGGATGGGAATAGATAACAAGTGGGGATTAACCCCTCCTAGTCCAATAAAAAGAATGAAAGGTTTGGGCCAAGGTACTAGGTGATGTCTTAGAGGGAGTTTTTGTAAAGAGAGAGACAGAGAGACAAGGCAGTGTAAGTGGCCTCTCTTGTAGGGCTAGAGAAAGAGAGAGAGATAGAGAGGGCAAGAAAGATAGAGGAGGGGAAACAGAATCGATATGACAAAGCGGCGCAAACATACAAAGATGGAGAGGGACGCAGAGAGGGGTAAGGAAGAGAGAGAGCAGTCGTGCCTGAATGATTATAAAAATTGCAACAAACATGGCCTTCACAATGCACCAACGCTGTTAAAAAGCGGAGGCATCAGCTAAAGCAAAGGAGAAGGATGTTGGTCTGACGGAAAGTCTATGTAACTTAAAGCTCTCGTGGGGTGTTTTAGTATTGATATTCCAGAAAAATGCTCTGCATGTAAATCTCACATCCCAATAAAGACTGGGTGGACCACCCACCCATTTCATCAAAAAAAAAATCGATAATTAGAGGAATTTTGTCTCTTGATGTTATCATGCATTAGGTCAAGAAATTAAGGCCTTCCAATGCCCATCAAGTCAAAAATGCCTGCTAATCTGCTCCAAACTAAGTCAAGCCAGTCAAGCTAATTGGTTTATTTAGTTTTGCCCAAGGATACCTTCAATATTTAGAAAGAAGTATGATGTGCTCGAAGCCTCAAACAATACAACAAGAATTTTGTTTGGAGAGAATTGCCCGAACTGTATTGTTTAGGAGTGATGTCCTGATTTTTATTTTCCTCAGAGTTTGTTTGGTTGTAATAATATATAGAAAAAAAAAATAATAAAATTTTCATGGAAAAGGAAACTAAGTTTCCAAATATTTTGACTTTCTATTGAAACAAAATATTAAAAACTAGATTCTTCAAGAAAATAAGTTTCTCAAGCAATTTTAATTTGGACAAAACAAGTCTTTAAAGGTGAATGTAACAGTTCAACAACCTCTATAAAATTATTTAGAACTCATCGACTTGACAAATTATATGAAACTTACCTCATAATGTTATTCATGTTAAGTGATGGATACTATCACATGAAAATAAATAAAATGACACAAGCAAATTACTGGTGTGAGTATTTATGCACATGGTGGTAATACACAGATGGATTATAAGATGCAAAGGGTGCAAAAAAAAGGTACTTTACGCCTGCCACCAAATCTAAAATTGGTAGTCAAAAACTAAAAATTCATAATCCATTAGATGTGATCTAGAAGGCATAAAATATTTAAATACAAAAAGAAAATGATTTGGAGGCTTGTAGCTCGTGCATAAAGAAACCTAAAATATATAGTTGTAATGGAATGTCATATTGTATTGATTTTAGGGTGGCTTGATGCATAGGTAGAGATCTCCTCTTCATATTTTTCGTATATAAAGATATTTTGTCTCTAGATCCTTTTTAATGGTTTATATTTTTATTTTTTGACTATCAAAATTGAATTTGGTGACCGGTGCAATATATTTTCTTTATATCCTGTGTATAAGTGTATTATAACCACACCTATGTGGGTGATAGGTGTAGAGTCCTTTTCAATACCTATGTGCGATGCAGCATCCTATATCTATACATATGTATGTATTTATGTATGTATGTATGTAATCTTTAAAAAAAATGAAAATAGTTTGCCTAGTCTTTTTGTCTCCCCAAGCTAATGAAAAACTACAAGGTGAAACATTTTTGTCAATAATATAGACATAACAACAAACATCTTCTATTATATTAGTAATGCTAAAATACACAATGAAGCTTTTAAATTATCGATCTTATTCATCATTATCTAATGTACATTATAATTATAAGAGTCATGCGGATTTATATTTAGTTCTACATCAGCTATATACAAAATAAATCTGGATGCTTATATAACGTCAAAAAAATTCAAATAATATTTTTCAATTAATTTTTTATGTAAGCACATTAGTCATTACAAATGTTATCCAAGCAAACCCGACCCATGATCTATATGAATTAGAAGACACTATAACACAAGCTCATTTAGATTAATCAGGAATTGATCATAATGTTTATGGCTGATCTTATGGTATTTGTGATTGAATTTGAATGGATATAGACCTTTAACTTGATGAGAATGCTAGAGCGGAGTATGTGAGGATAGAACTAGTACGAGCATGCATTTTATCCCATATTGCTATACATCAAATGGATCTTAAATATTGATGTTAAATCATAGAATTTAAATAATATTTTTAACTAATTTTTTTATGTGAGATCCAGAATCGTTATAATAATACTCTTGGATATAACCACAGTCACTAACTTCAAAATATACCTTGGCCCATTGGGTGCGGTAACCAACCCAAAAGGTGTGAATGAATGACTAATTTGAAATTCTTAAATCTTCGAATAAAAGAAGAAAGATATGTCATTGAACCACTATGTGGGTAAGACTCAAGCCCGACTTCCTTTCTCTTTTCGCTTGCTTACGTGCCATTTGGTACTCAAACTTTCGAATATTAGAAAATCGCCATAGTGACAAATAAAAAGGGATACTGAAATTAGAAACCCAGTTTTATAGAATGAAATCTGCACTTAATTGAAATTCTACCTTTTTTTCCAACATGAATTAACAAATTCATTCAACAAAAACTGAAAGTAAATCCTGACCATGCGTCAATTCAAACACCTTAAAATCCAAACACTAGTAGGAAAATGTTCTCTCTTGGTAAGCAATCAACATGAGAAAGCAACTCGCTAAGTGTGCAGCGTAATTGGGACATTTCAATACATGACATTCTATCCCAGAATTAGCAATAGAAGTTGTAAATTTAGGGTGCGTTTGGTTAGCCCTTAAAAAAAATATATTTTTTTTATTTTTTAATTTTTAAAAAATAAAAATCAAAATTTGATAACAATTCAAAAAATCAAAAATTAAAATCAAAAATATTTGCTTTATGTGAAAAATAATTTTTTTTTACTTTCTAAAATTTACTTTTACTTCTTTCCGACTTACCCCAACTCGCCCCAGCCCCCTCCCCCTCCTCCTCCTCCTCCTCCTCCCTTTGGCTCTCTGCCTTCCTCGCCACCGCCGCCTCTGGTCGTGCCGATCTCATCTCCCTCCTCGCCGGATCCAACCCCGATCCGACTTGGGCCGGTAACATCAGACCCGACAGCTGAACGCACATCCACATCGGGGCAGCGAGAGTGAATCTCAATGCCATCCGCCTCTGCATCACCTCCAGTGGTGATCCTGACCAGACTGACTCCCACGGATGGACCCCACTCCACTGCACCATTGCCAGCAGATATTTGGATGTCGTCGAGTTTCTGATCGATCGATCCACCTACGACACTCGGCTCGCACGAATAAAAGACAGACGGAAGACGCCATTCAACCTCGCCATCGACTACTAGGACCATGTAAGGCTCTACGACGTACTCGGACTAAGCGACATGCTCCATCGAGTGGCACATGACGATGACGTCAACGACATACAGAGCTGCCTGATGCAGGGAGCAGCAGTAGATAGGAGGGACCAGAATGGGTGGATGGCACTCAATTGAACGACGTTCAAGAGACTGATCGAGGTGGTAAGAATGCTGATCGACGATGGAATGCAACTAGATACGATGGACTCAAAAAAATTTCTTTGGATAAAAATATTCGTGCCGTTGGAAGAGCTACTTTAGCCTCTTCACTTTCTATATAAGATGATAGCTAGCAAATATATTTTTTACTTTTTTTGCTTTTGTTCGATAGTAAATATTTAAAAAAATAAAAAATATTTTTTAAAAAAATTAAAAATTAAAAAAAAAAATAACCAAATGCACCTTTAGCAAGTGATGCAATAAAATAGATTTTGACACGAATGACCATATAAACTGAAAGGTTAGGAAATGAACAAGCAATTTATTCCTATACAATCCAGCGGCAGCCAGAAGAGGTCATAAAAATAACCACCAAGGAAAATAAAGTTCAAAGAGTTGCCTTACTACGGAATGGCAAATAGTCTGAAAATGGTAAAAAAAACAGTTTAAGTTCGAATACTTATTTGATGAACTTTAAATTGTAATCTAAACAACACGTAATGTGATGTTTCTTGCAGCAGAAACATCTTATACGCAAATTCAAAATTAATATATGGATATAAGCTTCTCAATGCAGGTTAAATAAAGGAAACAGGCCATTAGCAAAGGAGCAATAACTGACAATATCTAGATATAAAAAGCCGCTTTCCAAGGAAAACCTACTAACCCTGCAAGAAGCAGCAGCAATAAACAAATCATGCTATAAATTCCAGTATATAACCCATCCTGAAAATTGCGCAGATAATCTTGAGTGTCAAACACATACTGCAATTAATTAAGCCATAATTGTACTGCTTCATGTTTTTCAAATCTTTCTAAATTTTTCATGCTTACAAAAACAAAAAAGAAAGAAAGAAAGAAAGAAAGTATATGTGCACAAATTACAATGTATGACTAGATGAAATCACAAAAGTTTCAAATCTTTCTTCGCACGCAATATTTTTTAAACTTTCTAAAACCATTGTCAAAAAACTGAAAATATAAGATTAATACAAGATGCAAAGGTGTCAAGAAGCAACAAAAAAATCACAAGTTAGCCAGATTATGTAATATCTACCACCCTCTCTGCGGAGTACTTGTTTTCTAAATTATGGGCAAAAATGTTAAAATTTTCCCATACAACATATTCAATAAGCTTCATGGTATATCTAATATCTTGCCATGAATATAGAACCATAAAAGACAAGGCTTGCTTCATGGATGAACTTTTAACATGTAAAGAGCCATGTATAAAGATAGTCAGACTAAGTGGTCAACGGAAAAAAGAAATAAACAACTGTAAGTGGTTGGTTGTTTTCTTTGTTTTTTTCCTTTTTTCCTTCTTTGTTTTTTCCCAGAGAACTAGCATGGGAAGAAGCTTAGCACAAATCAGGTGAGTGCAGGATTCTGACCCACATCACTCATATTGAATACCCAGTGGCTTTAACAACTGAGCTAGTTGGTATCCTCATGATGTTCACAGTTTGAAACAATGCCCGGTGCCATCTGAATCGTAGTATGCTTACAATAAATTGTTCTGTATAGGAAAACTATAATTCAAAACTAGCAGAGTAGATGTTTTAGGTTCTACAGATATATGGTATCTTCCCTTGTTAGGGTCATGCAAACCAAACACCGTACTATTAATATCTTCAACTAAAACAGTGGGAACAGAATATTTTAATTTCATTCACCCTCCAAGTGTCAAGCAAGCTAAATCTAATCCATTTCCTTCATGGCACCTCTGAAGTTTTTAAGGATTTTGCTGTTCACTTGACGTACAAAGCTCCTGGGAAGGATTGGCATCAGATCTAATGTCAGAATCACCATCAGATGTTTCAGTAACCTTTTCTTCTTGCATCTCAGCATCGGTGTTTGTCGTATTTTCATCAGCCTCTGCATCAGTCATTTCTTCATCACCATCACCTGCCACAGTTTCAACTCCATTTGGGACTGGATCAGTTTGACCGCTGGGCACCTCGCTTGCCTTATCAGGTTCATCTGGTTTCTGGACCACTTCGGTGGGGTATGGGTCAGTGCACATGGTGAGGGTAGATGTCACCAGCAAATTCTGCATTAGAAAGAAGATGAGTACAGTCCAGATTTTTAATTAAATAAATGAATTTTAAGTGGGAAATTCAACAATAGTACAACATTAAACTACTCAGATAACAATATCACAAGCATTTTATTCAAATAAGAACAGATAATTTCTCATGCTCAAAATGATTGAAAAAAAATGAGGGGGAAGTAGAATTTTGACACTCAGGTGAGGGCGAAAAGGGTAGAACAAGCAGGCCTTATGTTTCAGAAGGTAAACATGTGACATACTTGTAATATTGACACATCAAACATGCTGAGTATACAAAATTTAATTTCCATTTACAAGTTTGGGTATCATTCCAAGCCCATGTGTTCCAAGTGGCAAATAATACAGCACATTTCCTGCACCATGCCAGCTCAAGCGATATGAATGTGACTGCCATACCTAGGATGCTGGTAAATTACAAATGCAATCAAATTTTCATCAGAACACATGAGAAACTCCTAACTTCAAGCCCATGAATATTTTGTTCTTAAAAAACCAGTCAAGAACTCTATATCAAGAATATCTGAATCATAGTACATTCTCTAATTTTATGTTTCTGTAGCTCACTAAAATGCTTGTGAGATACAAACACAACAACACCTCTTCATTTGACATTATTAGTAGTGCAAAGGAAGTGATTGTCAATAAACTTTTTTTTAAATTTTCTGAGCAAAGGGAGAGAACCCACACAAGGGAAGTAATCTAAGTCAAACACTTGGGGACGCACCACCCAAGACTCAAACCCACAACCTCTCCAAACCAGAGGGGTGACTCCTAGGAAATTAGCCAATTCAAGACTATCCATGAACATGAAACTGCTAAATCTATTTCAGCTGGCACAAATTCCATGAGTTACTGAAAAGTTCAGATTTAAATTAAAATTGATATGTAAAGAAGGGATATGTTCAAATTTATCCAACAAATTAGCAAATGTTTACAAGTTACAAGCAGCTAGATGTACCTGTAGAGTCTATAAAGTACAAAATAAAAAACTTTTTCCAGAACTATTGTGCATGTATCAACCTGCCAAAAGAGCTTCTGTTTAACAAACCTTTTCCAAGGCCAATGCAAGCTTCGAGAGATTTGTATATGTGCCTTTTGGGTTCAGAAGAATCTGTTCAAAAAAAATCAATTATACAGGATGACAAATAACAAATGTTTGAAAAAATTGTTGCTGAGTACTTTTGGAGGATCACTTATTTAGGAATGCGAGTTATTGAAGAGAAAGTTAAAATCAGCATAAAGAGCATTAAAATAAGAAATGTTTCTCAAAAAGCAGAAAGAATCATGATAATTGAGGTCAGAAGTCAAATTACCTCGCAGAGTCTTTGCAGCGTAAATGGAGGACCTTCCACAAAACTTAATAGAGCTGCAAGCAAATGTTAAGAGCAGTCAAGACCCCAATAGGAAGCTAATATTATAAGGTGAATGTAGATGACTGGAATATCAGAATAAATACCATGATGCATCAAGATAAATCAACGATTGGCACTCGGCCAGCATATAGTGATTCATTATAATATTCAGACACAGGTTAAATAAGGGGTTTGATGAGCAAAGTGAAGATTGTAAAGTATGTAGACTTCAATATCTGATGGTATCCAGAAAATCTGTTTTCTGTGGTTTTAGAATATATCTTAGATGATATAAAGTCTTATTATATTACCAAGGACATATATTCAAGTGGTATGATAGTCATTCTAAGTACTCTATCTCCAAGAAGGATATGTATTTGATATAAGAGGTCCTAGGTCTAATGATCTTGTGAATTTAGCAGTAATGTGCCAAGGGTACATTTAAGACCTAGGCTAAGAACATTACAAAGAGAAAGGGGCCCCTTGTCCTAATCAGCCAATATGGTTTTACTACAAGTTGCTCAGTAAATCCCTGAATATAAGGCAGAGCACAAAAAGAGGCAGACTGCATTTTTAATGTTATATCGAATTTCAGAAGCATAATAAAACATTAAATTGGAAATGTAATCCAGGAGGCTGGGAGAAGCATGCAAGCATGTCACAAGATGAAGCAGAACAGTTCTATGCAAGGACCATATACCAGCTTTTAAGCTCTACCACAAAGTACACAACTTGTTAATGAAATCTAAAATTCAATCTTAAGCCTTAAATAGCTTCCACTACTTAAGAAGCTTCAAACGAACAGAGTTGAATAGGTTTCAAATGTATACACGTAATGTATGATCAAATGAAACCATTAACGATCACTTATTCCATGGTGATGATTTTTACAGTTTAAAGTGTGAAGTCCATTTGACTTCTTCCTTCCAATTACTGATGATGTGAGAACAACAAGAGATGGACTACAAATGCATAGGTGGACCTAGACAAGGGTTTAGGCCAAGAAATCACCTCGCTATCTTGTTGCAGAAAATGTTTAGGCCTTTAGATGAGATACAACAAAGAAAAGTTTCTAAAGAGAACTTGTACTTGGAAGTAGTCTTATAACTGAAATTTGGATCATATTTATATAGAAAATAAGAGTGAAGTAGGGTCTCTTTTCTTTCATAGCAAAACAAGAATAACATTAGCAAAGATTGAAGATAACTAAAGAGAGATCAAGAAAAGTGGGGCAAGAGAGAGAGAAGGGACATCCCTAGCTTAAGGAAATCCTTTCTGCTTTTTTTGATAAGATGGAAGTAATCATACAAGCCTAGTATGAATACAACCAAAAGGTCAGGAAAAAGAATATCACGAAAAGGTAAAGGGGCCATCTGGGTGTCAATCCACAGCACATTGTCCAATGCTCTGCAACAAAAGTAGCAACCTAGTCGGCAGCACTGTTCGCCTCTCAATAAACATATCAGATGTTCAAAGACGCACACTCCCCCCCCCACCGATGTCCAAATATCTTGCAGTAGCAGGTGCCCATAGGCCCCTCGAACCCGCCCCTGCATCCGACCCACAATAGTCGCCGAATCCGCCTCCACGACAATACGCCCCTGTCCAGATATCCCACTCGAGAACATAAATCTCAATTAGGACAAATCCTTTCTTTCTATGTAAAATGATTTTTTTGATCCAATCATAACAAAGCTTCTTATAGACTTTTCATGACACCGATAAATAACTTTGGCTCTTGAAAAAATAAGTAATCAATCTCTATATAGTCATCTAGGATCTCTCCTAAAAAGGTGAAATCCAAAATTCACATAATAAAAATAGGGGCATCCCAGCGCACAAGGCTACTGCCACTCTGGAGTCTAAGAAGGGTCAAATATATGCAGCCTTACCCCCACATGCAGAGAGGCTATTTGTATAGTTTGAACCCATGACACCTAAGTTACAATAGAACAACCTTACCATTACACCAAGAACCATCCTCTTCAAAATTCACATAATCTTGTAAAAAATACATAAACAGCTAAAAGTCAACTTGTGGCAACTTTATTACATCCAAAGCAACAAGATCTGATGTAGGACTCTTTCACATCGATCCTACTTAAAACAAGACTATAAAACCTACTATAAGAAAACTAAATAAATGTCTCAAAATATAATTCATATCGGATAAACTATTTTTTTTTATTTGCTATTATTCACTTCCAATGTGGATCTTGTCCCACAAATCTTCTTCATAATATGGTATCCTCATGCCCAACCATTGGATCTTCAAGGTTTGATGACGGACCAACTTGAGATCTTCTCATTCTCCCAATATCAAATAATTTTTCTAGTTCCCTTTTATTTATGACTACGAAGCATTTGATCACTTGGTTGATGGCATGAATTCATGAAATTAAAAAATCAGGAAGGAACACATTGTCAAAGTGCTTCGAGCCTTCGATACAATTACAGTCCTTGATTGATAGTAATTTAGGCCTTGACAAAGTAGAAATTATCCAAAAACTACATCTTCATGGCTTTCAATCTTCTCCGAATTCTATAAGTGCACAGTGCATCTTCAATTGTAATCCCTTGATGTCAATGATTGTCACTTCATATGATTTTCCATGAATAAATCTTTAGTTCTTAATGAGAAAATGAGTGTTCACCAAGGATTTAAAAACAGTGGGTAGGCACAGTAGCGTCGGTGTGGTACCATCCAAATTATACCAGTTCTAATACAAAAACAAGATAGGTACATGTATTGAGACACCAAAAAAATATATGGAATGGGACAAACTGGCTGTCCTGACTGGTATCAACTAGTACAGGCAGGTATCAAGGCTAATTCAACTAATAACAAGCTTGTCCCAATCAAGAAATTTATTTTTGAGAAAAAATGGCGAGCCATGCCAGTTTTCCCCTTCATGTCCCATGAGACACTTGGGGTGGCTTTTTGGTGCAACATGAAGCATGGAAGACAAATCAATCATTGAACCTACCCTTCAGGGTTAAAAATACAAATTGAAGAAGCACAATAGGTTGAAGATTCTCCCACCACAAGAAGTTCTTTAATAAATTGTATTAATATGCAAATTCAACCAAAACCTCCATAAAATGCATAAGAAGCATATAAAGGATAAAAACTGATGCCCAGAATAATCATACCAGAAATTAACTATCCAACTTAGCCATAAAAGAAAACATGCTAAAATTATTCAATAATTGGAATATGGAAATAAGGCAAAAACTAATGCTGATTATAATGGAAAATCAAAAGAATATTGAGTTGTCGAAGTTCCCAACTAGGATTCCTTTGGGTCCTATAAATTGCAGGGAGCATAAGTCTTTAGGTGATACAACAACTATGATGCCAAAAGCAAGAGCATAAAATTGTTTAGCTAAGGGAAAAAACAAAGAAACCTCATTCACATATCTTGTACATAGTAAAGTGAAACCCAAAGGCTTATGTAGAAGAGTTTAGGAAAAAAATGCATCCTCATCGTTAGAAGTTCGATCACTTCCCTTCACATTCATGTAAGAAAGAGGTTCACTTTTTCTTTCAATTTAATGCGGTGGTTCCTCTAAAAAGTTTAATTTTACAATGGGCAAGTGTCAAAAAAAGGGACGAACCAACTAAAACACAATGGCTCTTCTGGAAAGTTTGTTGGTTGATGTGTTGATCAGGGAACAACTGGCTCACTCTCTCTTGATTTCATATTTAATGTTTCCTATGCACCTTTCAATCATTTGTTTGCAATTAGTTGCCCATAATAGTTTTTTTATATATGAACTCCTTATACACTAGGTTGTTTGTTCTATATGCACTTAACAGTTTTTGTATTGTTCAAGCCGGTCGGTACCATACCAATCCGATAGGAACTAGTACCACCATCGGTATCGGTATTTGAATCATTGAACTTCACTATGCTAAAGCATTCCCAAACATCTTGGGCTGTAGCATATGCAAGAAAAAAAGCTTTAATTGATGCCATATTAATTTTTATTGATCTCATATCATCACACGTCTTCTCATATTAACATGATGGAAAGCACTGACCTTGAAACAAAATGGAATAGAGATCAATTCAAGGCAAAAAACAAAGAATAACAAAGCAAGATCCTCGATCTGATACCAAATTGATGTAGGATCAATTAGGGATGGCCTACAAAGGCCCAATCGGCCATGAAAAAAATTAGACAAAAATTTAGGTCAAGAAATCACCTTGCAGTCCTCTTACATAAAACAAGGCAAAAAAGGTGCTTTGTGGTGCTTATAAAATTCAATCATGCAGAAAATGAGGTATTGGTCTAACAAACAAGTTTCTGAAAAAAAAAATTGTCAATTAGTTGTGATCCCTAGTAGTCCTATAACAGAAATTCAGATAACAGGTTTGATATTTATATAGGAAACAAGGGTCAAGTAAGGTTTATCAGAGCAAAACATGAAAAATATTAGTAGAGATCAAAGTAATAGAAGAAAAATCAAGGAGAGGAGGGGGGACAGAAAGATAATAAGGACCAAACCTGGCTTAAATAAATCCATTTTTCTTTCAAACAAATTGCTTATAGTCAATTTTGATCAAGCTAAAATAGGCCTTTCAATAAACTCTTCATGAATTCATCCACAAGCATGCTATAACTCTTGAAAAACCAGTAATCAATCTCTACATGGATGCCCAAGATCTTTCATAAGGATGGAAAATTCGGAATCTCACATAATTTCATGTAGAAAGATGCCTAAAATGGCTAAAACTCAAATTTAACAACATTATGATGATCCATCTTGACATATACCAAAAAGTAGGAAACCTTCACATCAATCCTACTTCAAACAGGACTCTAAAACATACGTCAAAAATAACCTAAAAGAAGTTCCAGAAATACAATAAACATACGATTAACTAATTTTTCGATCTCCATCAAATAAGAGCAGCAAAGGCATTAAGGAATTATTCAGCTCTAATTTGACCAAGAGCTTAGAAATTTCCAACAAATTGATTGTAAATTTAGAATGGGAATATAACCCATGAAGGGTTCTGAGTCTAGCCATGGATAGCACTAGGCAGCATCACAACATTCCAATATAAACTCTTGAGTTCCACAAGCATCTCCATCTCATATATATCTTACAAGAATCCCACTTAATACTTGCAAAAGAAGGTATATCAGTGTTTTAGAATGTGATTACATCTGCAGGTTCAATCATGTTGCCTGTGCCATTACTATATGCAGCCATACCAAATATGGATTGAAAAGGCAGCCTATTCAGCATCAAGAGGGCATATAAGAAACCCGCTTAGCATTGTGGGGCCAAATGTCGCCCACTCTTACATGGGTTCGTGTATATGAAGCAGATTTAAGCTAATGGGTAAGTGGAATGCGGATTTTGGGCAGGCTGGATGTGGATACTGAAAAGTTATTTAATTTTGTCATAAATATAAAATATCACTATTATGTATTCCCTAGGAAGCACTAATTGCTAGTCCTTATTATTGAAAATTTTGCTACAAAAAATATTATCATTATTATTACTGCAACATATTTTATTTATTTTAAATAATTAAAAAGATACTAACCACATGTGCAGCGACATATGCAGCAGCACACCCCATATGTTCTATATGGTCTCTTGACCACTTTTACCACGGCCACCTTTTAAAACACCAAGCGAATAGTATCCTCCATCCTTGCTTCCCAGATCAAAAAAGGAGAGAAGAAAACCAATATGCTCTCCCATGTTTTTCACTTTTCCACATGCTATTGAAGCCCAAATCAACAAAAGGGAGAGAGAGTAGAAAATGATCCAGATTTCCCATGGGTTTAGATAACTCCCATCTTTAAATAGAAAGACACTGTACTGGTTAAATGCTTATTCTTTTAGGGTAGAGAAACAAGAGAATACACATCTTCAATATTAGAAGTATACTTATCAGGTTATATTAAAACTAGAAAAGCTCAATGCATAAATAAAATAAACATAATTGATCACAACAATCCTCACTCCTCACAAGTCAGCACATGCCAAAATTCTATTGAATATATATAGTTCCTGATTGAAGACTGATAAATTCAGTGTCATGACTTAATCATGGGGCTTAATGTGCTGGTTCTAACTTTCTTAGTTATTAGTGCTGTTTGGGCTACATTTCATTTCACTTGTTATCCTGCCTGTTTTGAGCAAACCTTTTCTTGTAGTTTTTTCTCCTGTCCCTTCAAGGTTTCAGTACCTTTATTGCCTTTGTACAACTTGCTACGCAAGCTTCCTCGCTTGTAATTTTATCAACTGATTTTGAATTCAGAAATCTCACAATTGCAAGAACAAGATGAAAAGGACTCAAAATGCATGGCTTCATATGCCAACTGACTACAGGAATGAGCGAAGAACTTATTCATGAGGAATGATAACAGATTTACGATAATTTAGTAGGCAATTCATTAAGCACAACTTTAAGAAGAAACTTATGAATGAAGAAGAATAGCAGATTTTAGTTAAAAAACAAAAAGAAGAGCAAAAACAGTATAATCATAGTAAATCAGACACATAGATCCACAATGATGAGCATATTTTCAAGATTTCATTAGGAGGGTTGATATCATGTTAAAGTGGGTCTTTTAATCATTCCAAATTATGAAGCAAATCCATGCATATGAGAAACAGAACTTTTTTAAAAGGTAAGCAAACATCAAACAGAAAAGAAACTAATCCTTGAAATTTAGACTACCATTACAATTCTCAAAGAGTAAGACATTTAAATTTTTCAACAAATGATTTTGATATGCCTTATTCGAGGATGCTTGTCAAATTGAATGTTCCTCAAAAGAAATATTCAAAGAACATTGATGGATCTGCCGCGGTTGCAAGCTCCCCCATCTATCATCCCCTTTTCCCCTCTTTTCCTCTCTCACCATTTTTCTATGGTCTTCTTCCCTTCTAAAAGGCACTCACCTTAAAACTGTTTATTATCCACTGTATTTCTTAGACAGGTGATGCACACTGAATTAGGCATGGTAGTGGGGACTAAGCAATAAAGCTTTTTCCAAAGTGATCGTATCACATTTAAAGACCAAACCACTATACATAATGGAAGGAGAGCATGGTTGTTTTTGTAACATATACAGAGGTTCTATCATGAAACCACTCACGTTTTTCAAGCCACCTATGCCCCTTCGACCATTTTTCTTTCTTCCCCTCATAATAGCAACGCTTCCACTTCACTACACATTAAAGCACCAAGTATTGATGGGCTGATGAAGTAACATGGATAATAATCATCTTGGACATGTTGGGATATGAATATAGATTGGCTGGTATGGCTGTTTGCTAGTGTTTGAGAAAATTATCAGGAAAATGTGTGTTTGCATGGCTTCTAGAGTCATTGATGCTCATTGGTTGATGAAATGCTTCTATTTATATTCTGCATGGAAGTCAACTGACCTGTGCTTATTGCATGATGAAATTCCACATGAATTTTTGTCATATATTATTTGGAACTATTTGATTCGCATTGATCAAATGCACTGACTTGTAATGCATGAATGCAATCAATGCTACATGGGATGATAAAGTAACTTGATATACACAGGACTTTCACCTTATCCTTTGTTTTTCTTCTACTTTTGGTTGGCCATCTTATCCTTTGTTTAAGACTTAACATTTGGCATTATGCAAGGTTAGATATGTAAGTTAGGTATAACAGCTATAATTTAGATTGTATAAGGTCTGGAAAACCAGTATCAGGAACCATACTGGTATGTTACAGGTTTGGCATGGTACTATCATAGCATCTCGTACCGAGAGGCAGGCTCTTGATACATTTTTCTCACTCCCAACCATGGCACCGCCAGAAACCAGGCAATACAGGGGGGTTCTACTTCGGTTGGACTGGCAAGGAGTGGTTCAGCTCATATACGAAACCAAACCTGCGAACGATATCGGTACCTTACATTTATGATATGGTACAATTGATATGGCATGGTACGACAGACCTTGGCTTTGTAGGTTACTTTTCACAATTATGATTTGTAAGTTGAAGTTCAGCTTACATTGAACAATATGTTCTTGACAACATAGGTTGTAGAAGTATGTGCTAACACCTCCTTAGTACTCTCCATATGTTTTTAACCGCAACTTAAGCTTTGCAACCAAGACTTCAGCACATTGGGCTGGGTCAAGATAATCCTTGATATGACCATTCCCAAATGGATCTAAAATGTTTTTCAGCTTATGAATTAGGTATGCATAAAAAATTATAGCATAAAAGAAAACTATATCAAATTCGGGTCATGCTTGTCTTGGTTAGTACCTTGTCAGGTTGAGGCTTGCAAGAGAGAGATGAGAAAAACTAGCAAAGAACATATTTCCTCCCTTTATCAATTCAATCTTTCATTTGCCAAGTTAATTAAATAAATTATTTGGTATATACCTAAAATATACTTTGTCAATTATGAACATAAGTTGGTGTAACTATAACTCTATAAGTATATCAAAAGTGCAAAGAAAAACAAAAGGAAAGAGTTTCCAAACAAAAGGCTAAGGAACAAAAGTAGCTTTAGCAGCTTGGAGTTAACTAATGAACAATTTCTTGAAATAACCAAAAATGTTTGTGACTAATATCAATTATGTGTTCTCAAATATATTATGTTTGTAGTTATAATTGCTTTATCTATGATTTTTTTTTTTTACATAACATTTCCAATACTTTTTGTCTAGCACGTTCAGATGCATGTGCAGTATAACTATTTTAATGAAAGATACAATACTACTGAGTATAGTTGCACAAGTTTTCTACATCATGACCATTAACCTTGCTCTAAATTAGCAGTCAAATGTTTCATGAAGAACTATATGAATACTTAAAAGTGCACGAAAGAATTCATTGAATTAGGGCAAAAGATAAAACAGAACTAAGTAGCTTAAAAGTGCATGATCAACAGCCAGAGTATCTATACCACCTATAAACTGGAGCCAACTTTGTGGCTTCAGATGAATAACCAGAACCTAATGCTTCAAGAGAATCTAGCTTAGTCTCATTAGATAGGCCAAACAGGTATCCGGAAGGTAATCATTTCAGCATTCTGTTTCAGTTTGGAAGGCTGAAAGAGCAAAACATTGTACATGAAACACTTTGTTTTGGATGAGAATTCTAACCAAGCTCTGTAAGACCAAGTTTGAATAAGAGTGTGGCTATATAACTCATCTATAACTTAGCTAAATAATTGAATAAAATGTTTGCAGTTTGCTTTTATTTACAAACACTAGTATCCAGGCCTGACAGGTCAAAATAGAAGACCAAAAAAGGACGACTCATGAGTCCATGACACAAGGCTGGTTGACTGATATACTGGATAAATTTCGAGCTCAAAAGCTTATGTTAACAAGGAAAAAAGTTGGAAAGTTTCAAGCCTTCGATTTTATATAAACATTAGATCAAAACTTGAAATATTGAAAATATAGCTAAAAAACAAACGTGCAAAAGCTCAACTGCAGAAACTAACATCAAATAATCATCTGATATATGCAGATATTACAACATGTCTAACATTACGAGGTGATTGCATGGTGGAATGCCCAACTGCCATGCCCAATGGACTTAAAGAACAGAATGACAAGAATGGCAGTCCAATTTTCTTGCACTGCAATGATACAGAAGACCCAAAATGTCATCTGTTGCTTACTCCTTTCACTGACAACCGTTTTACCCATTTCGACACCAAAAAAAACAAAAAAAAAAAGGTCATTCTTCACAGATCAATGGCTTAAGGATGCATTTTCTCCAAATTACCTTCATCCAGTCGTTTTACTAACTCTGGATATGTTTCGCCTGATAAAGAACTCTGCTGTGACTCAACACCACTGACCATTTGGGCTTCAGGGTATTCTGCCAAAACCTTCATACAATTTATTTTAAGGCAAGGATTAGAAACATCTAAATTGATATAGATCCTTTGTTTAGCAGGAATAACTAATAAGTAACTTAAAATCTAAAATTATCTTAGCATATTGTATCAACAGAAGTGAAACATCTAAGCGTACCTCCCCATACCTGCTTTAGCCGAAATGATAGCAAGCTTTTCAGCATGTCCCAATCATGCCTGGATTGTAATTTGAAAAGCATAAGCAATTGAATATAAGCAATGTCAAAATATGAGTCTATGCTTCAATTCGTCTTTCACGTTAAATGAGCACAAGACAAAGACTTAATTGAATGTAATAACTACTTATATGTCCTGCATTATGCAAATTATCTGGTAGAGACTACTAGAATTATTTTCTCATAACTTAAAAAGTACTCATGTTTTAGCAGATTGTAATGTGATAGCAAATGGATGAAACAATACGTGGCAATCCAAACAAACAAACTATACGGATACCAAAGTTGGACCAAAAAAAAATTAGAATGGTATATATATTATTTGCCTACTAAGAGAAAAATGCAAAAGGAGATGATAGAGCACAACACATGGTGAAGGGAAGAATTTAGATGGCATAAAAGATAGAGACAACCTGACCATTAAAGCCAGTGTAGGAAGGTACAAACAAGTCTAGCAATGGAAATCTTATATTTTCAGTTAGGGCCGGTTTGTGAAAAATCCTGCTGGATCTTGCAGGATCTGGCATGATAGGCCAGAGGAAGGGAGAGAGTGTTAGAAGGGGAGGAAGAGCGCAGAGAAGATGTGGTTCAGGGCCTTCAGGCACCGCGACCCCCCACATGCTTTCTCTCTCCCACTCCACTCTGTTCTTTCCTACTCCACACTATCCTCTGGCTGATCAGTGATCACACTGGATTAATCCTAACAGTCCCTTAGAGTCTGAAGCACGTAGGCACAAGCCGCTAGAATAAACCAACAGGGAGATGAGTACACAACATTTTGCAACAACAATATCAAACTGGGACTAATTTGATGATTTCGGCATGAGATTTTGAGTGGTTGTTAAGTTTATATTGCCCAACAACATTATAAGATTCAATGACATAAAAAATAGGTTAACCAAGCTTAGAAGAAAATTGAAATAATGAAACAAACTGGTACAACATTGGAAAATAAAAAATGGTAACTAATTGTATGTGCAGATCCCCTCACATATTTTTAGAATCACCAAAAACAGATAATATCACATGGGAGGATGATAAAGTTATTTAACAGTGTACATAATAGAAAAGTTTAGAGAAAGCCTTTCTTACACATGCAGAAATGTAAAATTTTCATTGGATATGCAAAAACTTGCATACCAGAATTTTCCAGTTGCAGCAATGACCTCCATTATACTTCTGATTTCTTCAGCACTGACATCACATTTTAGTTCAGCCTCCCTGTAAATTAATATATTATGTGCATTTTAAAAGAATAAATAGAAGAAAAAGAATACCTGAAAAGGCAACTTAAAGGGATTATATCCAAGTGAGATATATCTATATATATATATATATATATATATATATATATATATATATATAGCATAACCATTTTTTGAAGAATAAATAAAATAAAGATAAAAAAGGTAGTAGAGGCCTAACAACATGCATGGTGGTTCGCAAACAGACATTTGTTCATACTATCTGTATTCGCAAGATTATTCCCTAGAGTATGAGAAACCCACAATATGGATAAACAAAATAGCCTCCTAGAAACATGCACAGAGCAAGTGGATTACCTCACAACTCAAGCAAACACAACCCCTATTTCCTCCAAAAAGAAATGAACAAAGCAAGAAAAAAAAATAAAGGAAATAGCAAAAACACCTTTGTCCGCATTTAACTAGGTTTACCATCCATTTCAATTATCAAAGAAAGAAAACAGAATTCAACAATTTGTACCTTAGCCAAGTCCCTTCTTGGCATGAGTGGTGCATGTCTAGGTGTCACAAAGTGTCCGAACACTCCAAATCTAGATACCTATCACAGGTAGACTTTCATAAAATAAAACTATCTAATAATACAAATGCTTAAAATATCAGATGATGCCAACTTCTAGAACCTAGTCTACTAGTCATGAAATTTACATTGATGGAGAACATGGAAAAGGCATGACATGTTACTAGAATGCTAATAAAGCTAATATAATCGAGTACTTGGAATATTCAAGAATAACAAATGTAATAATTTGCAATGAAGTGTATTCTGATGCTGACAAGGTGCTGACTCTTCGAGGACATTGCCAATCACTCAATTTTTCAAGATGATTTGCCATTTCTTGTGATATGTTTAACAATGGCCAATACTAATTCAATTTTTAAGCCCAAAATCCTACCATAAATCAGATCCAAAGCTCATCCTTAGAAAGATTGTGTTGATAAAAAGGTTCAACATAATTTTAGTAAGAAATGCCTAATACATAAAAATAAAAAGCAGATGCCACAATTTGCTGTGGGGAACTAAATTTTCTTGATTATTTCTCATGATCATTTAGTTTGTTCTCTTCATTATTCACTTTGTCCTTCTATAAAAGATAAAGAACCAACTACTTAAATACAATTGGAAGGCCAACAAATTCGTAAGGGTGAAAACTTGATATCAATAATGCCCCCCTTCGGTACTACAAGAGGCTATCAAGGTGGTCCAGAACAATCTGTAGAAAGGTAACCCGATCAAAAGTGAATCCCTCACTCTTTTTGCTCTTTCCCTCACTGCTCTTGCTCTTCTTTGAAGGGGCAAGTGCATTCCTTGAATGGTAAGCACTATCCTTTGAGACTGCAGAAGGATGTTAGGTGCTAACCAGGATATTGTGACACCCTATAAATAAATCGGGAGGCTAATATGACAGCAGACTAGCTGGTGAACAGCAGAAGGGCTAGTGGGTCAATGCTAGATTAGACTGACCCATTGCCAAGTAACTTTGCAGACATTTTTGAGTTTTGATGTATCTCAAGGTTTTACTGAAAGGGTAACCTACCAAGCTGTACTGATATTCTTCAGAAGAAAAATTGCCCCAGAAACACATACCAAAAACCTCCAAGAAGAATGAACAGCAAATACAGGAAGCCTCAGGAAGAAACAATAAAGCAACATATCACCTAACAATGCCAAAAGAAGCACCATTTGTGTGCAGCCATGAACCACCACTAATAAACTGTCCTCACTCTTTCTTTCCAGCTAGGTAACCAACCTATGCTTACAACCAAGGTTTCCATACCACCAGCACCATCTGGCATGCAGCGTACCGTACCAATACAGCATACCATACCTGTACGGCACTATCATATGTACCGAACCCCATACCGATACTATAATAGAATGGTATTGATACAGAATCCGATACCGAGATGGTAAACCTTGCTTACAATCCTAGGTTCACACATCTAGGGCTTGTTTATGGGCTGAAAATCCTATGGGATTCATGGGTTGGGCCAGTACAACTAGCTAATAGATCATAGTATGGTATTCGGACAAGCCCACTCTAAAGCTATTCCCGAGTATTTATGAATATAGGCCTAACCCAACCTGTAATCCTATGATCTTGCTGGTTGTATTGGCTCATAACCCACAGATCCCATAGGATTTTCAGCCCAATCATCCAAACTGGCCCTCATTGTTTTTAACCAATAAATGAGCATGCTCTCTACAGCATTAAATCTCCCAACCATGAGACTTGTAAAATAGTAGTCACCAAATTAGTGGCACCGAACAAAAAGAACATGTATTCTCCTTTTTACATCCTATATCATTAACCTAGTTGTAGGCACTATTCATGATAAGCAACAATCTGGATGGAAATATCCATGACTGAAATAAAGTCAAGAATGTCTGAAGAGTCTATTCACCAAATAAGTGGCTCCAAACAAAAAGAACATGTATGATCCTTTCCACATCCCATATCAATTAACCCAATGGTAGGCACTATTCATTGATAAGCGACAATCTGGATGAAAATCTCCATGACTGAAATGAAGTCAAGAATGTCTGAAGAGTCTACTCCAACCACTGTTTGCCCAAATCATTTTGACAAAAATAAAGACCTTATGTAGAAAGGCCTACTCAAGCATTTTTCAAGCAAGTGAGAAATAAGTGTTTCAGCTTGGCTCTTCAATGAGGCACTTGAATGTTTGTCTGCATTAATTTCCCAAAAAGCTAACAGGCAAGCACACCCCCCCCCCCCGCCCCAAGGCGGCTAATTTCAAACAATAAAAGTCCAGTTAAGCATTCATCCATCCATCACTTACCCCTCTCTCCTATTGTTTCTTCTGGAGAAATTGTCCATATTCTCTCATAGCCCTCTTTATGCCAGGAAAAACCACCTTTTGTACACTGAAGCTATACCATTGCATTGTAAACGACAAATGGTCAAGAAGAAAAGACATCGTTTAAGTGCACATTAAGCCATAAAGGCCAGTAGAGGAGTAGCTTGGATTAGGCTCAATCCAAACATGCAAAACCCATCCACTTGTGAAAAAAAGGTTGAGGCTCAATCCAAACATTGAGCTTAGAAGTCTCAACTTAGTTTTATCCTGGACTCTGCACAGCACTATTCAAACTCACATCTAATATTCTCAAACTACCTTGATGAGATTGAATTTACAGCCACCCCAACAGCAAACAAGGTGACAAGTGATGGGCTATTGCTTTAGCAAATGAATATGGTAAAACACCTAGCATTATGCTCTCATGTATGGCAAATTGTTGGGACAATAAAAAAGAATAAGGGTGTAATTATCTCAATTAACCTAATAAGGAAAATTCTATCAATTAATCATGCATGATTTATTTCAAACAATTTTGAACAGCAATGAATGTAATCATCAAGAAATTATCTAGCATACTCATTTTTTCTAGAAATTTTGTTGTATATATGTCAACAATATCTTTTTTGCTCTTACGAACATTGCTTTCAAATTTATTTTAACTGTCACTGACGAGTTGTCAAACAAAAGAATGGTCCTTGATTTCTTGGGGCTGCATTTGGCTTGCTGGAGATGGAGGATGTAAGTTACTTTAAGGAGTTGGTACTTCAGGCCATTTGGTCACTCGTGAGTCATTGGAAGTGGGTTCCCTCTAGAAATGGATTCTTCATAAATATGGTGAAGTGATTACGGCTTGAGAGGGCTTGTATTGGTCAGTTTGATTTTTTCCCAACCTCTCCACACTTCCCTAATACCTCCGCCCTCGCGAGTCTCATCCCTCTTCCCTCGGCTTCTTGACAAGCTCACCCCCAAAAGAAACCTCTCTCCCTTCCCTAAGCCTGTCATCCTAATCCTCCATGCTCGACTAATGCATCAATTCCAGCATAGCTTGATCCTTAAGCATAGTCTTGAGGATCAATTGCCGCTCTTGCTTCTTTACCGCTGTTTGGTCCCAATTGCACCCAAAAGTACAAGATGCTTTTGACCAGATTTGCCCCTAAAGTTGCTTCCTTTGTTCTAACTTTTTATCTCAACAAAATTGATTTTAGTGTTTTTGGCAAGAAATTGCTTCACCTGTTAGTTTTCTTTCTTCTCTTTGAATTATAACTCAGGAACTTCTAACTTGCTTGTTTGTGGTCTTAATTTTTAGCTAGAAAGGGCAGCCCAGTGCATGAGGCTCCCAACATTGTAGGTCTAGTGAGGGTCAGATATACGCAGCCTTACCCCCACACGTGGAGAGGCTACTTCCATATTTCAAACCCGTGACCTCCAGATCACAATGAAGCAACCTCATCGCTGCACCAACGCACACCTTCCCTCAATTTCTAGCTGGAGTTTTTATATTGTGCTAGGTTTCACTCATAAAATTTAGTGTTTTTTTTTCTGATTTTTTCCTCAAAATGCTTAGATTTCTATTCTCAACTGTAACCAGGTACAAGCCTCCTTGCCTCCTTACCCACAAGACCAACTTCTTAGCCACAAGAGGGGAAAAATAAATTAAAAGGTGAGTTTTCTATCACTTCAACTGTTTGACTGTTTCTTTTTCAACTTTTATTAGCTGTTCTATTAAGCCATCTTTTCAAGACACTAGGTTTTCCACCCATCATATTAAATTCCCCCCACACTATTCAATCCTTCATGTCTAAATTCCATGAAAAAGCAAGCTTAATTCTTTATTTAATGTTTTCTTTGCTTAATCCCGTGAATAGTAGATTGTCCTGTGTGGTTAACATTATCATTATTTTTTTTATAATGAGGTGACAGTTGTTTCCGTGTTTTCTTCACAAATAATCAGTCTGGACGGGAACTCTGCTTTGTGACATTATTTTTTTTGACTGGTTTGGTTATTTTGCTTTGGTGATTGGTTGGGAATCTGGTTTAAGTCTCGATCAGATTGGGCTAGTGGAATTTTTCTTAGAAATATATTTAGATTTAAGTTTTGCCATGATCTGAACCCATCACCCAGATCACACCCATCACTCAAGTCAATCACATGACACGGCCCGAGTGATGGGTTTGGGGCATGACAAATTTCACCATAGTTTTGGTAGGATGGTCTTTGATGTCTAATGTGGATTGTTTTGATCTGCAATGTTCGTGTTTGTCAGAAATATTATTTTGAAAAAATAGTTGGACTTAGGATCGTTCATGGATTAGATTTAGCTTTCCAACATCTTGTTTGGCATCCTGTCAAATAGGTAGACGGGCAATGATTTTTTGTTAATCTACTGGAGATGGTACATATAAGATAGGAGAATTGCTTATCTGCTGTATCGAAACTTTTGGATTCTACAGAACACTTATCATGGGGGTTAGTCTGAAAAATAATGAAGTGACATTTATGTTCTTCAATGCTGTTTCTATAGTCACGTTTCTTTTATACATACATACATTTCTCTTCTTTGTATGCATCTCAGGACATGTTACATGGAAAATTTGATTGCAAAGGACTTAAAATTTAGATCTGAATCAGGATTTGTATTCAATCCTCCGGTAGGATTAGGGCTTAACCTTCATTCGTCATGGTTTTTTATAAACTTCGGGGAACTTATGGGCTGCATTAGAACCTTATACAAGATCATATTCTGATACAATTCTTTTGAGGAGAGGGATTCTGATACAATTATGCTAATAAGACTGCTACTTATACTACAAGCACTATATGGTCCTTGCTAACAAGAGATTTCAAATATAAACTACTAAATTCATGGTGCCTTGAATAAATTTGATCAAGTACTCTTCCACAAGTCCACAAACATTTGACCACAACCATCACCAACAAGCTTCATCCAACCATGTGAAATTGTGTGATCAATTCATGTTTTCAATTAATTCCCGTATTGTGTTACATATTTGTTGTTTCTTCCTTTTTCCTGTATTTTGCAGGCTTGTGCATCATGCTATCAATTGGTTGTATATTTGGGATTAATCTAGATTGTTGGTTTGCTTTAAAAAGGTAATCTAGATTGTTGGGATTAATCCAGATTGTTTCTATATGCCAAATGCAATTGGCAGGATCATTTCTTATTTCATACCTGAGATCTGGATGTATATTGTATGAGGCCTATGTAGTTGTCAGTGTAAAGGCCCAGTAGTTTTTGTTCATGTTACATTGTTGTCCAAGTATATGGTCTATTATAGCTTATACAATGTCCAGGCATGTCCTTCATTTTTTATGTCGATTATCAGTCACCCTATGTACCTGAACCTGTTGTGGGGCTTTTCATGTTGCCTCTTATAATTGACACTACCCATTTCCCTGGCATGTTTATGTCAACAACTCAAATGGCCCCTTAAGCAACCATTGCACTTACTGGGCCAGATCTTAGTAGAAAGGTTTTACATCCCGTGCAGCGGGGGGCACCCCAGCCGTCACGTCCCGTCCCGTTCCGTTCTTATGAGAAAATGGGACCGGGACCGGGACGGGGTCGGAACTCCGAAACCCATCCATGTAGGAAAAGAAGAAGAAAGAGGAAAAAAAAAAGAAGATGAAAAAAAAAGAAAAGTGAAAGGAAAGAAAAAAAGAAAAACGAAAGAAAGAAGGGAAGGGAGAAGAAAAAGAAAGGAAGGTAAGAAAGAAGAAAAGAGAAAGAAGAAAAAAGGAAAAAAAAAGAAAGAAAAGAAGGGATAACAAAATGAAAGAAAAAAAAGAAAAGAAAGAAGAAGAAAAAGAAAGAAAAAAAGAAACAAAGAAAGAAAAAAGAAGAGAGAGAGAGATGGACGATATCTTTCAGAATGGATGATCAGGACGGCTATCAAAATGGGATAGGACAGCAAGGCATCCCGTTCCATAGAGATACCAGGAGACCTCCATCCCATGAGATTTAAAACCATGCTTAGTAGCTTAGAGCATGTGCAGGTTGTGCAAGTACATGGAAGCAGCAAGGTTAAAAAAGTTAAATGGAAGCACCTAGGGAGCATCCGTACAAAAAAAAAAATATACAGTAACAAAAAATATATGTAATATATTTTTAAAATATATGTAATATATATTTTTAAGAAGAAAAAAATTGATGTTGGTCATGGGATTCAAGCCCATGCACTTGGGCCTTTAGATTTTTTCCCTCAACCACTCAAACAAACTATGAAATCTGATTTAATGAAGTAAATAATAAAATTAAACTGGTGCCCGTAGTATATAAAAAATTAAATAGTTAAGCATGGATTCGACCATCCATTTATTTCTCAATCCGATGGTTCATGTTGCGATCCATGTGCTCTCATGAGATTGGCCCCACTTAAACCAGTGCATTAAGGCCGAAATGAGACCCTCCACTATTCTCTTCATTTCCATGCTCTTGCTCTCCCTCTCCAGTGTCTCTTCTCTCTCCCCGTCTCTCTTCGGTGTCTCTTTTCTCACTTTCGCTCTCAAGTGTCTCGCTCGCTTGCTCTTGCTCTTGTAAAGAGAAGATGGTCTCTCAAGGTTGAAGAAGACAATGTCAAGGAGCAGCCTATTTAGTGATGAAAACCTAGTCTTCAAGATGAACCCCAAGGTGGAGGTCATCACATGCTTCAATCGGCTTATGATGTACGACGACCTCCTCCAGAGATCTAGGCCTACAGCTTCAAGAAGCCCTCTCGCATTCCTATCTTCTCTATCTCTAAGAAATCTTCCACCATCGATGCTCCTCTAGGTGATTTGCAACGACCTCCACCAACCCTAAGTCTAGGTTAGCAATCTTGCCTGTCCCCCTTTTCAGTTTAGCTTGCACAGCCGCAAACCAAAAATCTGAAAAATCCCTAAAAACTCCCCTCACCATGCCTCTCTCTTCAAACCAAGATACAAGATTTAAGGAACTATCATCTCCTAGCCGAATGCAATCCAAAAGTGAAGAAATGCAGTTCTAGGGTAGGTTTGAGGGATGGTGCAGGCATTTCTTGGTATTCAGGAACAAAGAAACAATTATGGTCAATGGATTTTGATGGTAGTGGCTCGAAGGTTCACCTATTGGTGCATCTCTAGCCAGATCATATCATGAGGTCTTTTAAACTAAGACATGTAGCACATGTATGTCCATAGCTCTATGCTTCTTTATATGCCTTACTTCATTTTAGGTCCGTGGCAATAAGGTTGTAATGTCCATTACCATGAAATGAGTTATATATTGCCTTGCATGTATTTTTAGTCATGATTGTTTCAAGTTGGAAATAACAGAAGTGCAAGATATTACATTATTGATGGTGTAATGGAGGATATGGCAACCGGAGGGAACCTATAACATAAGTAGGTCCACAAGGATTACTATCCATTTTTTCACTATTATTGCACATGGTTTGGGTGAGGACAAGAGTCATGCACAATTGTAGATATATATATATATATATACACACATATATATACATATATACACACATATATGTATACATATGTATACATATGTATATATATATATGTATATATACATATATACACATATATATATATATATACACACACATGTTAGGAACTTTTGTAATGATGAAAGTGAAATAAGATAGAGGAATAGTCCTTGCTGAAAGAATGAGAAGAGGAAAATAAGGGTGAAATACTCATTCCAAAGTCTACAAGGAGGCAACATCACCCATCACCTATGAGGTGACTGGATTCAACTAGTTCCAAACCAATCGAACACTAGAATTGGAGGGAACTCATTTTTTGCTGTGAACCAAAGATAGAAGTTTCCAAAGTGACTTCTACAGTCAAGACTTCCAGACAAATCAAACATCTTTCATCAGAAGAATCTTCTATATAAGTCACTTTGGTGAACTGACTTGTTTTCAACTTCAGCAGCTTACAACAAACCACGGATACCCTAAGCATAAAAGATAGTTTTAAATTAATGAAGTTCACTATAATCAAGATTTTAAATCCCGTGAGATGGAGATGTCCCGATATCTCTATGGAACGGGATGCCCCACTGTCCCATCTAGTTCTGATAGCCGTCTCAGTCATACATCCCGATAAATATCCTCCATCTCTCTCCCTTCTTTTTTCTTTCTTTATTTTTTTATTTCTTTTCTTCTTTTCTTTCTTTCTCTTCTTTTCTTTTTTTTTTCTTTTTGTCATCCCTTCCTTTTTTTCCTTTCCTTTTTCTTTCTTCTTCATTTTTCTTCTTTCTTCTTTCCTTCCTTTCTTTTTCTTCTCCCTTCCCGTCTTTCTTTCATTTTTCTTCTTGTTCTTTCCTTTCACTTTTTTCTTTTTCATCTTCTTTTCTTTCTTTCCTCTTTCTTCTTTTTTCTTTATATGTATGGGTTTCGAAGTCCCGACCCCATCTTGGTCCCGTTTTCTTACAGGAATTGGACGGAATGGCCAGGACGCCCCCACCACGCCGGGACGTAAAACCTTGATTATAATAACAGTTACTAGTAGGACACTATGAGGATCAACAGGTTCTAAGTGGCTCCTCAAAAAGCTTCAGCAAACAATTTCATGTACCATTCATCAATCATGTGATTAACATCAATCGCATTTGTTGAACCCCTACTCCTCTCTATATGCTTCTCTGTATGTTCCCCTTTCTTTTTACAATAAGTACCCATAGACCTCGGTTGAGATCTTGCACTCTTTATTTAACAAAAAGAAATAAGAGCAATACAAAAAGAAAAGAGAGAAAGTATTTATCAATTCACATAAAAGTGGTAAGAGCCTTCCCTAGGTTGGGATTTATGGTCACACTAGGTTAAGTATGTTTTAGTTTCAACTTTCAAGTTTGCCAGACCAAATTGCACCTACTCTCTTATTCCAGCAAGATGCATGGCTTGAGCAATACTATTGTTTGCATATCTATTTCATCTTTCAAAATCATAACTGATCTAAACAATTACTCTAGTTATAATGGACTACCATGAAGCCATAAGTTTTTAAAAATTTCTTTTTTTCTTTTTTGAACAATACAGTGTCATGTGCCCCCACAAGGGTTTTAGTGGTGGAGCTCTCTCAAAAGGAAGACCTTTGGAGGAGTGCCAAGCATGCACCCAAGTCCTGTTGGCTAAACACTTCTTTTTCTATTATATTGTTGGTCTGTTACAGATTCATCGTAAGATTGTTTGTTTACCTGTTTTAAACTACAGATTCCATCTTTCTTAACCTTAATGTAATTTTTTCTTAAGAATGGTATGCATACAACCTTCTCCTGTTTTCAGAATTTGCAATTTTGGCTTATAATATAAACTTTTTCCTTATAAAATCAAACAAGTGCTTGCAGGCCAATCAGAGCCATTGGCTGGATGAAAACATTAGCAGACTTTGATTGGATCCAATTATTTGCATGCAAGTGATAACAGAAATGGAAGAGGTGATTTACAATACATCCAAAATTATGGATGCAATGAATATTACACTTACATCAAAAGAGAGTTATTCAGTAAAGCATAATTTCAGCAAAATCCAGCACTCACTCGTCATTTGGATGATGTGGGATCATATTCTCTGAGTGATGATCAACATCAGTAGAAGAAAATGTTGCTGACTGTGGATTCTCCATGATTGGGTTCTCCATTATAGAATCAGTTACAGCTGTAGAAACAAAGAAAGATAAAAATTAGGCTATACATAAAGGAATTTTCCCAGGTAAAGTACCACATGCTCATAGGTTCCAAACAAGAACGTTCATGTCTTTCTTTTTCTTAACATCATACAAATTATACTTCAAGTACACAACTTGATATTGAACCTAATCTTGGTTCTGAACATTTTTCACAGGTAATTGTCTTCTTAAATTGCCAATGCCATGCCCACTACCTTCAAAGAGTATGCTTCATACCTTACATATTTCAAATAAAACAAAACCCCCCAGCAATGTAGTAAAGATATTCTAAAATTAATTTTTTAAAAAAAAACTTAAATCACTGACAAGTTTAAAATTGGCCAAATGTTTTTTTGAACGATTCCTGAAACATAGGATAAGTTTAGAAATCTTTGACAAAGTATGAATCTTACAAACTTTTCATAAGTTATCCATAAGTCATAACTTATTTATAAAACACGCAAGGTTCATTGTTGTTGTTGCTGGTAGCAGTGGTCATGGTGTTACCAAGTGTCGTTTTCCCCTCTTAGATACTTGTTTCCAAAATGTAGAAATATTACAGCCATTTGGTATTGCTTTTGTTTTCTATTTTTGTTTTTAAAAATCCAAGAAGAAAAAAAAACTAGATTGAACAACATATATAACGAAAGACTTTCATTTTTTGATTTTTTTTTTTTTTAATCTTTATAGCTTTTGGTAGAAAAAATTTATTGCTTTCAAAAAAAGTGAAAATGAAAGCAAGGAATAGCAGAAGTTTTATGTAAATGCTATCTTCAACATTAACCTCAATGAGGTGTGTCACTAATTTGTAGACAAACAAAGCATGAACAGAAAATGATGCCAAACAGGCCTTAAGTTTAACTTCTTTGTTGTTTTTAATTATCAAGATTATTTTCAAACTTTTGCATTCCACTGAACCAATTAATTTGCAAATGCCATAAGTGTGACTAAATGAACAAACAAATCACACCAAATGTCAAGTGACCAATGACACCTATCACTCAATGCTATTTGCATTTAGAATTACAATTGGAGTCATGAAAAAAATATATATATACCCAAAAACAATGGAAAGAGTTTAAATTCTGATAAATAATAACTATTATGATCACAGTCTCTTCAGGCTCTTCTACATGTATTCGCACAGTTTTTGATTCATGATCTAATTTGTTCTTTCTAATGCAAATCAAAGAAAGAGGATGACCTGTTTCTGGAGAATTAATCAATAACATCAAGAGCTTATAGCACAGTACCCAATGTCCTGACATAAGCTCATGAAATCCTGGTATGCACAATCCCTTTATAGTTCAATTTAAAAGGAATAGGTCCGAAACTGATAGAATCATTCAGCAGCTAAACAGGATTCATGAATGGAAAGGAAAAAAAGAAAAAACTAAAACTAGGGTTTGCTGCTGCTAGAAAGAATCCTTATTCGAGGGGAAAAAAATCCCTGAGAGAATCCTAATAAAAGAAGAAAATAGAATTCAGCTACCATGAACACAAGCAGTAATAAGATTATATTGCTATATTCCAATCTCCAGTTTAAATGTAAACAAGTGAAACTTTAAAGAGAGAGGGAGGAAACAAGTACATGCCTTTTTGGACAAAATAAAAGTTTGAAAGTATAAAACTATTATCAAATCATATATTTTGAACTAGACATGCGCTGTAAGTAAATGTAGCAATTTAAAGTGTAAATATTTTCCAACAATTCTTAGCTTGAGCTTAGTTATGGTCTCGAGATCAAATATTTAAAAAAAAAAAAAAAAAGAAAAAGAAAAGATGACACCGGTGCTATTATTTGAATTTAACTGAACAATGCTTGTTTATGCCATCATCTTCTTCTAGATTTCTCAGAAGATAAATTCTAATGACTAGTCCTGGTTCACAGAGTTTTTCGCATTTAAAATAAAAAATGCAAAAAAAAAAGGCGGGGTTCTTGTGTACTCGTTGCTATTTATTTTTTTCCATGCTCGTCTCAAATAACAGAGTTGGTCGCATTGAGAAAAATTAAAGAATACGAAAAAAGAGTGTTGAGAAAAAAGAACACAAGGAAAAAAACAACTTCAGCGCTGGCGAATCTCTTCTACATGGTAGATGTGATTAGAGAGAGTTTCGCAAGCAAGAGTACTCGAGACAGTTAATCAGGAAATTGGAAGAGTTGTAAGTAACTTTTACTTGGATTTGTCGTTCTGGGAAAAATTAATCATTCTCGGGCCGGATCGCCGCAGGCTTAGAAGAGGGCGGGCAGAGAGAGAAGAGACAGAGTACCTGCTGGGATCCGAGAGAAGGAGGAGGACACGGAGGCTATGCCGGCCGGCGCCCTCTTCCACCGTCGCAGTTGTCGTCGGTGGCTGAGGAGGCGAGGCGGAGAGCCACGGAGGAAGAGAACTAGAAGAGGGGATGGCGGAGAGATCGAGGGAGACTAGGGATTTCTAGGTTCCGGTTCGCTGGGTTTCCCATCCGACCGGCCGGTTAAGTCCGGTTCTATGACTACGTTATACACTCGTATTGTCATCGAGGCTTCGAGCCATACCGTACATAAATTTGTAGAAGCAAAACTACCAACCGGTCCTTGCTCGCTGTAACATTCATATATTAAATATTATTTTTGATAAAACTAACCAAAAATTCACGTGTTATGCAAGATCAGATATATAAAAATAATTTTTTTTAATTTAATTAGATTAAAAATAATTATATTTAAATAATAAAATAATATTTATTTAAATTTTTAAAATCACTTCATCTTCTCAACTATCTATATAAATAGATTTTAATTATAAAAATATAATAATATCATACATTAATAACATAATTTAGTATAAAAAGGTGTTTTTTTTATATGACACAATAAAACTCATTTGAGAAGCTGAGTTGGCAACACTTCAATACTTTTTTATAAAATATTATTATTATTATTATTATTATTATTATTATTATTTGATAACTATGGGCTCATTGGGTTTGCCAAAATAATTTCTCCTCATAAAATTTTTTTCTAAAAAACTAATTTTTAAAAATATGATAGGTAGAAATATAATTTTGGCATATTTAATTCGACATACTATAAAGAATATTTATTTTTTTAAAAAAATTATATAAAATATCTGTTATATCGTTAATAAAAAGAAAGATTGTATCTTGCTCTATTTATAACTTTAAAGATATTTTTAAAAGAAAAAAATCTAAATTTTTTTTCCATGAGAAAATCAAAAATTTATGTTTAATATGAATTTTTCTTTCTCAAAAATATGAAAAGTTTATTTTTATGAACATGCCACTTCCCAATCTCTCTTCCTTAAAAATCTTAATCAAACAAGAAAATTTTTTCATTTTTTTTGTTAATTATACTTTCTCCTTATCTTTGTACAAAGCAAATGAGTCTAGTACAATTAAAAATAAATACATTCTTCTCCTTCTTTATAGACCACAATATTATTAAGTTAGAAAAAGAGAGCCATAAATATTATTACCACTTGTTTGATGTACGAGCACTAACCTCATAAATCCCACAATTTGGCAAATAAAAATGAGAACAGAGGGCTACAAACAAAAGTAATAGATTAAGTGTTAAAAAATAATAGCTAAGGTTGGTTGGCAAGTACTTCCAAATGTGCATATTCTTTCAGAATCACTAGTCACCTTTACAAGCTGCGTTAAACTGCCTATGTAGGTCATTTGAATGGATTGATACGAAGCATGCTAGATAATATATGCAAGGTAGTGATGCTCTGGAGATCACAAAAATAACCTAGCACTTTTCAATAGGAATGGATCAAATGTGTTGGCCAACATACACTATATATCGTTAAGGTATTTGACTTCTCATACTCCAACTTCTTGGCCTAATTGTCACATTTTATGCGTATCAAAAAATTTTCTTGAGCTCCCTAATTGTCCGAAAGTTAGGAAAAAACATGCAATATAAATAGTGTTGTCCAGAAGTAGCAACCCGAAAGAGGTAATGAATTAAATTTTTCAAAAATTTTATAATTAACTACAACTATGTGCACTAACTATCTGCTTAAAAGTATACTTGTAAATTGTAAGAAAATAAATATGATAAGTGGGAAAAGCTAAAAATAGACAATCACATGAACACAATAAATGCATATAGTTCGGTACCAAACCCAGCATTTATATTCACTTCTTAAGACTCTCTTTTCAAAATTTCACTATAATTCCTTAATTATAATATAATTTTTTTCACTAGGATCATAAACAATATAATTGATTTTGCACAAATTCACTAGCCCCAACTAAGCCCCCTTAATTTAGTCAATTACAACTATCCAATTACGAGCTTGGACCAACCTAAAACCCTAAGTTTTTATACCCAAAAAACTTGTTACAAATACAAGAGTATAAGGAGTAATAATTTAGAGTTCAAGAAATGAAAACTCATTATAGCCTAAGGAAGTTGATGTAGGTGTCCCTTGAATATAATAGCTTCCTTCTTAAATACTTGAAAGAACTTGATAGAATGCTTGAAAAAGCTGCTCTAGCTGTAGGCCATATAATCAATACTTTCAAGCTCTCTTCAATTGAATTGAGTAGTTGGAAGATAGAGTTGAATGCTCTCTTGAGCATTCTTTTCTTTTTTTTTAACTTTATTATTGCTTCTTTTTTCAAAAATCAAAAATATTTATTTTTTCAATTGAATTCAATGCTTAAATATGTCTAAAATTGATTTGAGGAGGTGAGAAGGCCATTGGATAACTTCAACTAGCTGTTACATCAAATTTCTGGCCATTAATTTTTTTTTGAAAAACTAACTATTATATTATCAGAAATCAAACGAGTCAACTCTTAATCTTCAAGAGTCAATTTGGCTTCTTCGAGAATCAACTTGTAATTCATAGTATTTATGTATAGCTCTCTATCTTTTAATTATGGTCAATCGACTCAACTTTTATTAAGTCAACTCGAGTTCCAGTAGAATCAACTAATAAATTTTTGGAGTCGGCTCGAGTTGTGCTCAATTTTTACAGATATCTATCTGTACTCTAAGATCATTCCATGAGTCGACTCATATTTTAGTGAGGTCGACTCGTGAATCTCTGAAGTCAGCTCATGCTTAGGACATCTTTTTCTTCTGCTCTTTATCTGACACCCTAAGACCATCTCAGAATTGGCTCTTATTCTAATGGGGTTGACTTGTCTAGTGGAGCTGACTCATGATTTCTAAGATCAACACTTGGATTGTGAAATTTTGGATTTGAGTGTGCTAGAGCTGGCTCAAGTATATCAAGGCTAACTCTTATCATTTGTCCTTAGTTGAGCATCCTAAGCAACTTTTCATTGACGAGTATTGAGAGGCTTCTTAATTGTTTATGCAATCTATAAGCATCAAGAACTTTTCTACAAGCATGCTCTTAAGTTTTCATTAGTATCAAATATACTTAAGTATTTTGGCATCATCAAAATCAATCCTTGCATTAATAGTCTTCCTCTTTTTTATAATAATAAAATTTTTATATGAAGTACCAAGAACTAAAACTAATTATAAGGAGTAAATTCATCATAAAAGGTATATAATGCTCCTCCTTAATAGTTAAAGTGAGAACAAATTTTAAATTTTTACACACATATTTAAATATCAAAAGGAAAAATACAAGATAGACACGAAATCTCCTCCTTTCTCTTGCAATCTAATAATTATTCAATTCAATTTCTTTATGCTTGAATCACACATTTTTTGAATTTAATCCTTAAAATAATTTCAATATTCAATTACAATTGTTATTGCAAACCTCTTTCTTAGTTCCTTTTACTTCTTTCAGAGTAAGAAGATGGAGAGAGATCTCTAATCTCCTTAGGCACAATACACTACAAGAATCTGGCAATTTAGAGACAGATATTTAGCCATGGCCAAGACTAGTTGGTATGCCATCACTAATAGTGACTGGACAGTGACAATATAGTGACAAAATGTAAAAATTATCACTAAAACACTCATAGATACATTAGTGACTGATTCGTGACTGTTATAAGGTTTACAATAACAATAGAATATGGACAGAAGAACATCTGTCACTACAATTGGTGCATAATTTCTATGTAATATTAGTGATGGTGTAGCGACAGAATAGCGACACCTTCATGATAAAGGAGAGATGGAACAGCGATAACATAGTGACAATGCTCAAACGTTATCGTTGGAGCACTTATAGGTGACCTAGCAATAGATTTGTGATAAATAATGATCGCTATATGATTCACAACAGTAATGGAATTGCGACAAATATGCATCAATCGCTAAAATTGGTATGTAATTCCTGCATAATATTTGTAATGGTGTAGCTATAGAATAATAACAACAATGTGAAAAATGAGAGATGGAATAGGGGCTAAGTAGAGACGGACATTTTTCAATATAATATCTTTTAGAGATAGCACAGAGATGGATTAGGGATAAACCCATGATACGTATAGTGACGACATTGTGACAGATTAGTGATGGATTATATATCTCAAATAGTTTTTCTTTAGCGACTGAATAGCGATCGATTATTAATGGATCTGTATTCTCAAACAAAATATTGAAGAGGTACTAGCGACAAATTAGTGACCATATTTGGAGAACAATAGTTATATAACGATGATCGAGCAACAGTGGAGAGACGGATCTATATTTTTAATTTATAATAGGGATGGAATAGAAATGGAATAGAGATGGAAGTTTAAAATTTGATAATTATTTTTAGATTTGTTTGTTTAAAATCTATTCTTTATTGTCCTTTGAGACATCTATTAATTATGTGATTAATGCATTAAAAATTTTAAAAGAAATAAGTTAGCATCATCAAATTTAATCATGTTAAGTTTTTAAATTGGTTTGTTTAAATTAAATTATTTTTATTATACACTAATTTGCTTGTCTATTATGAGATTTATGTATTAAAATTTTTAAGATAAATTAATTAATATCATCAAATTTAATCTCAATCAGCTATTTTTAGATTGGTTTATCTAAAATTATTAATTATTTATTATACTTTTATCATACATACATTAAATACTTTAAAATTACTCTAAAAATAATTTAAAACTATCTTTAGTTTACTTTAAATTAAGTTAATTAAATTAATCATCTTAAATTTTAAACTAATTTAATTTATTTAGATGATTACTTGAAAAATCTTTTAGTACTATCACTGCCACCATACCAACCAATACAACAATATTAGTCATAGCCGTATATCAAATCCATCGTACCACTACTACAATCACCTAGCCAAACAAATTGATTTGAAAGAGAAACAGGGAGGGAGGGAGAGAGTGTGGAGAAGTGACAAATCTTCTTAGATAAGTCTTGTTAGGTTTGGGTTGGGGTTGTGGTGGGGTGGTCGAGCTTTGCATTTAATTATAAGTGGAGTTGTGATAGTACGATTGCTCATGGATAGAGAATAGGGATGTTCATTGAATCAGACAAATAATTAAATCGAATCAAATCGATGTATTTGGTGCAGCCCCAGCCTTTTTCTCTAAGGAGCCTCCGTCAACCATCTTTCTTCTACATTTCTTTTATTAATACATATATATAAAATCATCAAACCAAACCAAACCATGTACACTCTTAGTAGAGAGTGTAGGGCTTTAGATCTGAAGGGGATGATGGTCATTGAGGTCGAGTCAGGATAGAACGAAAAGGTAGGTTTGGCTAAATTATATAAATATTTATCTATTTTAATTTTTTTATTGTTCTACGAGTGGTATATGGTTATTTAAATATATAGATTCAAATATATAGAATTTAATTTTATAAAATTTAAATTTAGTTTTGTGTTTTTAATTTCATATTAAAAATTATCATGGTTTTTTCTTGTTATTAAATTTATTCAATATTTATAATTTATTTTAAACCTTTAAATTCATTGCATGCAATACTTTAATTATTGTTTAATTTTTGAAATTTTATTTAATATCTCAATTATTTAAATATTTCTCTGTATTTTAAAAAAATTATTTATATTTTTACAAGTGGTGTGTGCTTATTTAATCATATTTATGTTTATTGAGATTTATTAGTATTTATTTGTGAAATTTTGTTTATCAAGTTTAAAATCTCAAAATTATTTTTTGTTGATCATCAAAATTAATGTATTATTTGTATTAAGTTTATGTTTATAAATGTGATGCATTATTTATTAATTAAAATTATTTTTATTGTTAAAATTATGCTCCTTTTTTTATTCAAAAATTAAAATTGTCCTCTCACATCCCTCTCTTATTTTGGATTTTTCTTTCTCATTTTCACATTCTCTCTCTTTCATTTTCTCTCTAGTTTTAGGTTTTACAAGCCCAAAATTCAAAATCCCTTTTTCACCACCACCACCACCCACGAAACCATAAGCATCACCACCATGAGACCACCAGTACATAGATTTACTCTCTCTATCTCTTACACCCTAGCTCAATACAGGCCATGACTATAGCTCAATGCCACAGCATTGAGCAGGACCACCACTATTACTTGTCTATCTCTTGGCATATTTATTTGCCTCTCATTTTTTCTCTTTTTTTTATCAGATTTGCCCACGATGACCAAAAGGTAGTGCAACCACCATAGGATAGCATCTCCACCACCACCATAGGGCATCACATCCTCTACCATGGGTAATCATGTTTACTATTTGAACACATATCAGAAATAATACTATTGAAGTATTTGTGTATTATCCATCAACATTTATGAATAGCTTTATTTGGAAGAGTCTAATGCATGATTATTGAAAATAAGGAATATAAATTTTCTAATAGAATTTCTAACAATGGCCTATTAAGATTAGTGCACACAATTTTTGAGTCACTTCATATATCCCTTTGTATTTGCATAACTAATAAAAGAACAATTAAGGTAGAAGAATATATTAGTAATGCGGTTGTAGGCAACATGTTCACTAAAATACCTGTAAGAATAAAATAAAATGAACTTGTGCCTGTTTGTTGAAATGTTCATTGTATTTGTAAAGAAGTTTGAGAGAAAAGATGAGAGTAAGCTTGGTTAAACTGAAGGAGAGAGGAGAGCAATTCTCTTCTTTTATCAGCCAGTGTGTCAAAATGAGTTTTTATATCATAATGACCCCACTAAAGACATAGTTAAGATGAGCTTCAATTTTTTATTAACAGCTATGATAATATTATTGGATATAATACTAAGGCACATACCAACATCTATGCTTTTATCCTTAATATTTTTTTATGAAAGGTGTCTAGTCATCCTATTTTAGTGGATATAATACAATTATGAGTGGTCCACCTACTTTTAAGTCTAAATACTAAGACAAGAGAAGGGCAAACATAAAGGAAAATTTATGTTTTTTCTTTGTTTCTTTTGGTTGGTGCAAGCATTGAAGATGAAATGACCATACCTTGATTTGTTGTACATATATTTCTCTGGTTCTTGGTTATTATTTTCTGTATTATAAAATAAAAATATGAGGTTGAAAAGGACAACCTTTTTCATTACATATTGTCCAAGAACTTGCATTTTTTATTGGACACATGCCTGGTTTATGAATGTTATTAGGAAAGTTTTATATAGCTGCCAATTTCAATCTAAATGTCATTTTCTATTCTTGACTGCTTCTTCGTTTTCATGATGGCAAGTTTTTTTAATGTCAACTTTTCTTTGCTTCATTCTGGTTACCTAATATAGATCAATTGCGTGAGACTAGTTAGTTTTATAGATTGTTTCTTTAAAAAAAAAATCCTTAAATGAAGTCAAGTTATAGATACTCAAATTAAAACATATTATCATGTTTGATTACAACAAGGGATCAAACTTCATGTTGCCTCGTGTACCTATTCGCTTTAATCATCCAGAGTACGAACTATGGATTGAAATGATCAAAAAGCTTATACACAACTTTAAGGGTTTTGATTCAATAATTATTTGAATATGACATTATCATTTCTTTTAAAATTCTCTGATATTTATATTCTTGCTTTGCTTGCTGCTGCAGCTGCTGTTCTTATTGTGCTGCTGCCGTCTGTGTGCTACTAATTTTACTAGTACTGGCATTCTACTTTGCTATTCCTATATTTTTTTATTGCTGATGCTATTGTGTTTGTTGCTATTAATATCTTTAGCACTTCTACTCTTGGTCTTGTTACTGTGTTATTGATGTTGTCTATTCTGCTATTGCTAAATTTGCTATGTTTTAGAAGAGAGTTAAGATATTTTTCCTAATGATATTTGATGCATTATCTCTTTCTGCAGCATTAGAACCCACTTTAACCCATCCAAAGTAATATAAGAATTTCACATTTAGCTTTGAAAAAAAAAAGGAATTCACATGCTTCTTATTCAATTAAATAAAACTTCGAACTACTTTAGTTGCTACATATTTTTCTAATTTTTTTAATTTTTGCATACTATTTTTGAGTATATATGTGCTTAAATTTTGTTATTTGTAACTTGATAGAATAAGTAGAGATGATGGACCGGAGTTGGATGCATCGTAGGATTTATAAGAGAATAGTGACAGATGAATTTAAGAATGGAGTTACTAAGTTCATTGATATTGTAATTTCTAATCGATCGAATATGACAAATGAAAAAAATTTTTGCCCTTGTCTTAAGTGAGAATAGAAAATTTTTGATATTTGATAAAGTGATGGTTCACCTTTACAAGAAAGATTTTGTAGATGGCTATAGCACTTGGACACTGCATGGAGAATCTTATTCTAGAACTGAGGAGTCTGGTCCTAAAACTGTTGATAAAGGAGTCGCAGGTGGAACTCTTATATAGATATGGTTATAGATGCCACAAGGAGGCTTGAATTGAATAACGATGCTAGGAAGGATTTTGATTAAGCTTCAAATCCAATAGCTGCTAAGTTTTATGAATTATTTAAAAATATCGATGAGTCACTGTGGGAGGATTGTAGTAAGCCTACTAGGTTATCAGCAGTTACTCAGTTGTTAAATTTGAAATTAGAGTTTAATATGAGCAAGGTATGTTACAATCGTATGCTTTTAATAATTAAAAGGATGTTATCTGAGGATGAGAAGTTGCTTGAAGATTTCTACCAATCGAAAAAAATTATGAAGGAATTAGGACTGAGCTATCAGAAGATAGCATAAATTTTTACATATTGTACTATATGAATGATAGTCAAAAAATAGAGTGTTCTGTATGTGCTCATTCTCGATTCAAATCGAATAAGGAGGTGAGCAAAAAAATTGCAATGTACCACATATGGTATTGCGATATTTCTCTCTTGCTTCTAGACTCCAACAGTTGTACATGTCAAGTAAGAATGTGATGCATATGAGATGGCATATGAGATGGCATAAGAAAAAAGATGGTACCTTTACATCTGAGAAAGCAAAGATAATAAGCATAACTATTTTTGTTTTTTTGTTCTTTTCCATGTTGTATATTTACTGTCCTAGGGCATATTATCATGTTAGTTGTTTATATACTTTTTTTTTTTACATTGCAGGAGAAATATGATACTATCATGTGAGAGAAGTATTGTGAGGACCTATCTTCCCATCCTTCTTTGGATGAGGAGGCTTGATTTGCTGCTATGGGACCACCCATAAAAGATAGAGTATTTGGGTTAGATTATATCTTAGTTGCTCCTCCATCTAAATCCAACAGTACATCATCTCAAAATAGCACTGTTGGATGTGGTGCGCAGCCACATTCGAACGATAAAGTGACGACAGAGATGCATCAAATGTGGGAGAATATGGATAAGTTAAATCAGAATATTCAGATACAATAAAATACAATAGGTTAGGTTCTTTTTGCACAACAGCAATCTATAGATTGCATTCTTCATGGCTTGTCTCAATTGATGCATTCGCAGCCACCACCAACATCACCTGGATCGATAGCTGAGCATTCTCCTGGGTCTTCGGGTATGACTCCCATTGCAGCTCCATGGCATTGGCCATCTGCTTGGTGGGCTGCTCCTTCTGGATGGATGCCGCCACACCCATACACTCCATCGATATTTTCTCTGATGGCTCAAACTCCAACTCGACCATAGGTAGTTGAAGTAATACAACTTTTATATCTTTCTTCATTTTTTATTCTATATTATACTTATACGTGGATGTATGAGGTTTAGGATTCTACTTCAGAGCAGCATGCATTGGAGGGAGATAGAAGTGGATATAGCTATGGTGGAAGTGATATACCTCTAGGCACTTTATAGGTTGTTGTGTACTTTATGATGTACCACTTGTCTTTTTTTATACACTTTATCATTTTTGTACTTCATATGTTTTGGACATATGTGATTGATATTATATGTATTCTATGTGCATTTGCATATACTTATGGTGTTATGAAAATTATTCTTTATTAGGTTTGGATAAAATATTATAGATTCGATGATTGAGTGTATCTTGCTAAAATAGAAGAATTGATATTGCCTAAGTCAAGAAATAGGAGATTGGATATTGTTCTTATGGATGTTATTAGTTATGCAGATATTAATTTTAGGTATTGAAAAAAATAAAAAAAAAATAAAAATTTTAGTGATAAAATGGAGATGGTCTGTTGACGGAATCTAATCTTAAAAATAAAATTAGCGATGGAATCATGATGGATTAAAGACTAACTAGGATGTTGAACAAATAGCATAATGACAGAACAATGACAGACTAGCAATAAAATATATTTACATTTAACGACACACTAGCAACAAACTAACGACTAATGAGACACTATATTAACGACTACATACTGACAACATAGCGATGGAAAATATTTAGTTTTAATGATAGACTAATGACAAAGTAGCGACGAATAATACATTATATTAGCAACTAAATACTATCAGAATAGTGACAGACGATAAGTTTTTGTAATTATATTAAATACCGCATAATGATGGATTAATGATGATTTTATTTTTTTAATTTTTTTAGCGATGAAATTGTGACATATTAAAGATAAATCATTGTATATTATCAGGGTTGTGCCATGGTTTTAACGATGGCCAAAATAGAATTGTTAATCCATCGCTAAATAAATTTAGCGACGCAAAGACGTCCATCACTAGTTTAGCAATGAAGCTTTTTACTACCACCTTGATTTTCTCACTAATCAGTCGCTAGACGGTCTCTGTCAAGTTTAATGATAGAATGGAGATAGAGTAAAGTCGGATTTGATCCATCGGTAATTAACAGTTTTCTTATAGTGATAATAGAAGCAATGGTAGTATCTCAAGGCAAAGTAACTGTCGAAGTATATCCTCTCTCAATCAGATCTGCAAGCCATTGAAATTTAATCGTCATAGATGCCAAAGTCCTATCTGACACTTTCTACATAATTTCTTATGACCCTCACTTAGATTAATAATACCACCATACTCAAGAGGGTGCTCTAGCATGGAAGATGATGGTCCTACTGCACTTGGATCTTTAGGAGCTGGCTCATCTTATTCAAGCTGCTTATTCTAATCCCAAACGATTCCAATGACCATCTACTTTTAGATAACCCATTCTCTGAAGAGATTTGTCATTATCTTTGTTAGTGTGCTTTAGGGTTTGAAAAAGCTCTTCTTCAAGAGATATGCTATTGTCTCTGAAGATTAAGATCAGGATTATACCATACGAAAGTGATATCCTTATTCTGACATATGTTTCTTGTATTTGATGAATTATAAGTACCGATAGATTTAAAGGGATCTGCTTGATGATGTGATATATTACAGTAATATCCTTTTGATGAAACCTTTGCATGTTAAAATTTATTCTCCCTTTCCTCTCGCATCTTCAACCAACAAACGACTAGATTTGGTAAGTCAACTTTATCCCTATAGCTGGCCATTTGGATTTTTCTTTTTTTTCCTTTTCTCCTTCTCCTTCTTCTTCTTCTTTTAGAAAAAAACAAAAAAAAAGAAAATTTCCTCCTCGCCTTCCTAACTCTTCTCCTCCTTTCTTCTTCTTCTTCTTCTCCTTCTTCCATGATCTTGTGGTCCATTTCTTTTTTTCACATCTTTATGTCATAGTAAAATATAAATATAAATTTTTTATCGAATGTCCATTCTATAGCAAAATAAAAAATGAAAAAAAAGAAAATTCTTGGTCTTCTTCTTCTCCTCCTCCTCCTTCTTCTTCTTCTTGAAAAAAAATAGGGGAAACAACCTTTTCCCCCTTCCTTTTCTCCTTTTCCTTCTTTCCCCTCTCCTTCTCCTCCTTTCTAAATTGCATAGTCTAGTTTTCCTTTTTTGGATTTTCATCCTTTAGCAAAAGAAGAAAAACAGAATTTTTTTTTTAATTTTTCATTTCATATGACAAAAGAGAATAGAAACTTTTTTTCCCAAATCCTATACTCCTTTTCTTAAGAATTTTTTTTATCTTTTTCTTCTTCTTTTTCTCCTTCATTCTTCATCTCCTCCTTGTTACCTCCATCTTCTCTTTTGTTTTCAATTGCATATTTCTTTCCACTTATTTCCAGTATATTTGAAATAATTTTTTCTTGCAAAAAAAAAAAGGGCTTCTATAGATCTCTAAGAGCTTTTCATTTGGTTTTCCATCCAATAACAAAAAAATAAAAAAAGATATATTTTCCTTCTTCTTCTTTTCCTTTATTCTCCTCCTTCTCCTTATTCTTATCTCAAGTCCTATGCTCCATGTCTTTTTGGATTTTTGCTCTGTAGCAAAACAAAAACCAGAAAAAAATTCACCCTACTCTATTTCTTTTTGTCCTTCTTTCTTCTTTTTGTACTCCTCCTTTTCCTCCATATTTTTATTCTTCTGACTATTCTTTTCTGTCCTATCTTTTTCTAGAAGATTTGAAACTTTTTAAAAAGAAAAAAGTTATGTAGATCACCAATGGTTTTCCATCCCCCAAAAATTCAAAAAAAAAAAAAACAATGATGCGGCATTTTTTTTTGATATTATTTGTAGAAAAAAATGCATCTTTTTAGTTTCATTTCTTCTTTCTGTCATCCATGAGGCCACACCTATGATTTTTGCATGTGACAGTTACATGCTCTGTCCAAAAACTTGAGAGGACATAGAGAAAAAAATTTAAAAGAAGCAGTGCAAATGCTGTGCATAAAATATATATTGTCCTGCTCCCATATTATGATCCATCCATCCATGCCCCTTTGCGCTTCATTTTTTTTTGTTGGTCATTTTCTAGCACCTCCTCCTAGATGAAAATAATACAGGATATGGAAAGCTGTCACAACCAACAATAACTCCCCTCGAAGATATTTTAAAAGTTGAAAAGAGAAAAAGATAAACTAGAGTGAGAAGTCCGCATTGAAGCTCTGATCTCGAGATGGTTAAATAATCCTAAGGGCTACTCCAATAGCACTCATCTGCATATTGCAGTTGTGTGAAAGCATTCTAGAGCATGCCTACATCCATTCCCTACCGACGTAGTCTTGGATGCTCCTACAAAGTAGATTTTGACTTTCTCCTCATCCAGAGGATGCGACTCAACAAAAAATAGGGGCAGAGGCTTGTAGGCTAGATTTTGACCTTTTGTCCTTTTCTTACACAAAATAACACCACTTATCCATGGAGAAAAGGTGGAAGCATGCTCCACCTATCCCCCCCACATGCTCCCTTATGAGTACCTTTTATTTCCTCTTTCGACTTCCTCCAAATCAGTATTGATGTTGATTTTTTCTCCTTTTTGCAAGGTACATCAAAAATTCATACGGAGCCTATTATATAGCCATAAAGAAAAGACAAAAGTAGGCTCCACCTATGCCCCCTTGCGAGCACCTTCTCTCCTTTTTCTTCCTTCCAACCTCTTCTAAATGGATGCTAATTTTTTTTCTTTTTCTTGCGAGGCACCTTAAATATCCATGTGGAGTACAGCAAGTGGACAAAAGCCATCAAGCAGCTTTTAGATTTCATATTTAATATAGAGTATAAATAAGATGTTCAAAATGGAACAAGACAAATATTTAGATCAAAAAAGTAGATACGAGGACAAGGAAGCAAGCCACATCAATAGATGCTCTTTAGCAAGGACTTTTGCTCCCTTCTATGCGCTAGCTTTATAGCAGGTTTCCAAGATACAATAGAACCTCCAATGAAACTCTCCTTTAGAGCACACATGAAAGAGCTTCAACTAAACTATTCGATATTTTCAGACTAATCAAATTTTTATGTAGAATTAAAGAAGCATAGAGAGCTTGTGGAACATTGTCTTAGAAAGATTGTATAATTCTCTACCAATTAGGATAAAGCATTACCATAATGCAGGTTGGACACAAATTTGTTCTGGGTCAGCCCATAATATCATCCACTTTCTAATATCCATACATGACAATAGATGGAAGGTGCAAAATACCCATATGAATGCTCATAATATTAGAAAATATGTCCTAAAGCCAATCGTTTAGACGATTGTGCTCTTTGTAATTGTATATGAATTATGAAATAATAAAAATTATTTGATATTTTTCATCACAAGATATATATATTTTTTATTAGAACTCTTATGTTATGATGAAGTTCTTAGAACTATATGACAATCGATAAAAGAAGATTTATCGAATAGTTCTTAAATATGTTCGTGATCAAATGATACATCATTAAAGAACGATGATGTTAATCGAGTGTAGATCATTATGTACTATATAGATTGGTTATTCTCTTAACCAAAGAGTGTAGAGACACTAGTATGGCATACAGATGAGATGTAGAAGTACATCATCACTGAACAAGTGACTCACCTGTAGAGCACTCTGCTGTTAAGAACAGCTCACGAAATGTATGGACATAAGTATCCCTCAAACTTGAGATCATGATAGTGACTTGCAAGCAACTCACTGTGCTTTAGTGTCAGACTACGTATATTTTTAATATAATCACGGAAGACTATTGGGTACAGTCAAGTATTTGTGAAGTCTGTATGTGGATCAAGATGAGACTGATCCATCTAGATTATAAGAGTTAATACATCACTGTATTTTAATTTAGTAAACTCTAGGTCCAGATAATTTATGTGATGGATGTGAAAGGTTGAAATATAATGTGGATGACTCATCCAAGATTAATAATTAAACCCTAGGTTATCTTTGAGCATTCAAAGAAAGGAATGAATTATGCGGTAACCATATACGTAGTTTCCTAAATATTGTCTTATATATATTTGACCTATCTGGACATCGAAAACTATTGCTAGATGGCAACTTCAATTAGCACAAGAAATGATTCCTGTACTAGTGACTTAGTGTTCGAACCTATGGAGTCACGCACAAAGTCAGACGACATAGGAAAGAATTGATCTAAATCTATGGGTTCAATTTGAAAGTACGTTACTTGATTGAATAAATAGATTAGCTTAATTAAAAATTAAGTTAAGGGTCATACAGGATTAAAAAGTTGACTATATCTAGCTAGCACTGGACATGTGGTTCAGGTTTAATTTTAGAGATGATACTGATCTGATCAATGATCCAAAAGATTCATGAGAGATTGAATTCAAGGGTTAATTAATTTTAGATTTGATCTGATTTAATTAGGCTTGAATTAGGTTCAAAATTCAAGTTAGACTTAGATCAAAATTCTAATTAGATTAAGATTGACAGGCTCTTCGAATCTGGCTCGAATCGAATCCAAATTGAGATAAATCTGAGCCCATTTGATTTAGAACCAAAGAGTCTTAATTATCAGGGACTCTCTCTCATAAAGTGGCCAACCAAGGAAGGAATTGAGGCACTGATTTTTTCACCCCAAGAAGCACGCACGTGAAGGATCTCACGTGAAACAATCTTAGGCGCTCTCCTTTCTCATGTCCGATTCCTACTTTGGATAGGATTGAGTGTCCTAACTAATTAGGACTTTGGATCAGATGTGGATGCCTCATCTATTAAAGGGAAGATCCTATTACACGATAAAAGCAAGTGATTTGTTTTGTGTGACAAACACAAAAACCACTGTGAGATAAAGGAGAGGCTTGTGTGCAACAACAAAAGAAAGGGGTGCTATTTTTATGGGACGTCCTTCACTCTTCACATCATCCCTCTTGGTGTCCTCTTCCTTGGTGTGAAAGTTTACATTCGAGATAAGATCTCCTCCTTCTCTTGCTGCCTTCTAAAGGATTGGCGCAACAGACTTCATCCATATTCTCTGTAGAGCTTGGCGTGCATGCGAAGTAGAGGGTCTGTACGTTCAGACCTTGCGAGGCATTGGATTTGAATTTTCTTGAGGATTTTGATCCCTATTCCACTGCATATCAGGTAAGCATAAAATTTATATTAGCTTATTCTAGAAAAATTTTTCAAATAACACCCAGACAATCTGATCAGATCGGAGAATTTTTCCTTCACAGAACATGTCAAAATCATATATGAAAAGCTTGACCAATAACATATTGCAACAATCATTAAAGAATGGAAAAAAACATATGACTAAAATTTGAAATTTAGAATGATTCAAATTTTGAAACAAATGCCAGAAAATTTGTCTAACCACTCTATGTTGGCCATGATCAAGAAATATTATCCATCTGATCAATGACAAACAAACAAGTTTTCAACAATCCCTATATTGGTTTAAATTTTTAATTAATAGAAAATCACATGATCAAGCAAATACAAATGGTTTATATTGTGTATCTAATGAAGGTGTCTAGTGGACTTAACCTCTACTTAGTGACAATTAGATTTCATCACGCTTCTTCAAAATGAACTATCTTGAACTTGGACTTGATGTATACACATGCACTAAAAGCACATACAAAACAAACTTGAATCATGTTCTAATTTGATCCACACATTTTGACCATCTAGTATCTTATTTTATGAGCACTTAAGGGAAGAGCCCAATTTCCATAGATTGTGGCTCCATGATAACTCTTACATAGGTGAGATCTCCAAGGGTTTTCACAACTCAAATCTTTCGTATGGGCCTTGGTCTCAATTTGAGCCTAGCTCTTTTTGATCTTGGTGTAGTTAATGCATTCTTATCATAGGCAAAAACTTATAATTTTAGTTTTGAGTACTTCTTCTAGCTATCTAATTGACTTGCTTTCACCTATTGATCCATCGATGATCATAGGTTTTTTAGCCCAAGCAGAATTTTTAGTCATGAGTGTCAGGGTTGCCATCGATGATATCTAACTTATGGGATTCAACCTCATTCTCCTCAATGATACTAAAATTAGCCTCCACGCTAGTTCATTAGTAAGAGGGTTAGACAAATTCTTTTTTGGCCTTACAAACTATAGGGCTGTGGTATTTTTTATATAAAATTTTTAATAATTTTTGTCTAAGCCTAATATGCTTTTTCTTGTATTTTAAATTTCTTTGTTTACGTATGGCAATGGCAGATTGATTATCACAATATAAGATTGTACAGGATAGTGATTTAAGTCCTGATGAGATGGGGGCTGTTTCGACCATTTCGTCCCATTTCTCTAAGATTCTGACACTTGAGATGGGTGCGGACACTAAAATATACTTTCAGCCTCTATCTTGACCATCCCGTCTTCTTTTCGATCGAATCATGCATTGGTACTGCCATCTCGATTGAGACTTGCCCTTTTTTTCTTTCGATTCATCACTGGAAGGAAGAAGAATAAGAGGTTGAAGTCACTGATCTTTTTTCACTAATGTGTCACCATCAGCATCATCATCGAAAAGGAGGAGCACGATCGAAAGCGAAGAGCCAAGAGGAGCATGCATCAAAGTTTGATTCCAATTATCTCACAAAGATCATGAGGGAGGACCGTTGGAGAAGGAGAAGAGAGGAGAAAGAAAAGGGAAGAATTCGGATTTTTTTATGAGGAACCAACTGGGAGGGAGGAGGGAGGAATAGAGGGGAAGAATGGTTGAAACCCTAACTTAGAAGGCCATTTTTGTCTCTCAAGTTTGGGCTTTCTTGTGCATGTGATTTATGTTCTTTCATGGCCTCATTCGTTCGATTGCGCCCACATAACTCTCAAAGCATTCGGATTTAGATCTTTGGCTGCATGAGATCCACCAACTAAGTGGTTAGATCTGGCTATATGCAATCCGCTAACTAAATATGGATTCAGACTGTATGTTTTGCATAATTCAATGATTGATATTCATGATATGCCGCTAGCCTAAAAGTACTCATATGTGGTGATAGTCTGAGACTGATATTGTGATGAGAAAGAAAGTTCTAAAAAAAAATATCATGCATAGAAAGAAGAATCTCACAAACAACAAGGATAGGCATGCATTAGAAAAGAGTCGGAGAATTGATTTTCTTAGGACAAAACTAATACATATGCATTGAAAGGAGAGGAAGTTAAAAAAAATAAACATGAGAACCTTGCATGGTCGACATTCAACACAATTTGTAATATCAATTGTACCATCTATTCATATGAAGAAGGATAAACCATATGAAAAATTATTCATCTAGGATCAATGTAATTTAAAATAATAATATGTTCGAAATAAATACAGCACCTAATATGTAGTTTGGTCCCATAAGTCCACAACCTCCTGTTACCTATAGACTATATAAATATTCACACCCAACTCTCAGTCTCTCACGACCATAATATTCACCAAGAGTTGGGAGCTATGCTATGAGTTCTAATAGCAATATTATTTTTGAGCACCTCGAGCGTTATCTGACAAGAGAGATTCTAGAATTCATATAACAAAATTGATGGGTCTCGCCAGCGGTATTTCTACTCCTATCCTTTATTTTCATATTTCATGCTTACTTATTATCAAACTTGTAAATATTTTTAATTAATAAACTATTATTTAAAAAATTATTGCCATTATTTTTCTTATTATATTTTATTTGTCGTTACAATAGTGATATCAAAATTGCAACCATTCTAATTGACGGTTGGTTTAAAGTTATTGCAACATGTCACATTAGAATGGTAGGTTCAAATTTTTTCGATCCTGTGAAATGTATAATTATTAGATGGATTAGGTCTAGTAGACTAGCCCAATAGTTATCTACTACATTATCCCCTACCTTCCAATAATTCAAAATCACATGAGGATGCCTGTTATCTACTATACATGTGCTCTGCGATTTGGAATGGTATATTAGTCCATGTAATAATTCTTTCATTGAAATAGTAAGACACTAATAGTCTAAAATCTAAGTTAAAGTAAGTAAATAATACTAATAAAGAGAAAACAGAGCATGAACTCTCAGAAGAATAAATGAGAAGGGGATAAAAAGATTAAAATATATATTAAAAATATAAAAAATTCTAAACATAAAAATGAATAGATAACTGGATGCTATAAATATAATAAATAATTAAAATAAATATATTAATTATAAAGTATTTAGAAATTTAGAAATTATATTTTGAAAATTACAAAAAAAATCTTAAACATGGAAAGGGATAGTTAACTAGGTGTAATAAATATAATAAATAATTTGAATAAATTTTATTAATTACAAAAATATTTAGAAATTATAAACATATATGTGGAAATTACCAAAAATCCTAAACATAGAAATGGATAGATAATTGGATATAATAAATATTTATAAATATTTAAAATAAACATAATTAATTATAAAAATATATTTTAGATATTATAAGAAATCTTAAACCTAGAAAAGGTAGATAATTGGATATAATGGATATAATAAATAATTAAAATAGATTTAATTGACTATAATAATATTTAAAAATTATAAACATATATTTAAAAATTACAAAAAAATCCTAAACATAGAAATGGGTGGGTAACTGAATATAATAAATAATTAAAATAAATATTAAAAATTATAAAAATATATTTCAAAAATAACAAGAAATCCTAAATTGGATATAATTGATATAATAAATAATTTAAAATAAAATTTATTAATTATAAAAATATTTAAAAGTTATAAAAACATATTTTAAAAATTACAAAAAATCCCAAACATACAAATGGGTAGGTAACTAAATATAATAAATAATTAAAATAAATATTACTAATTATAAAAATATTTAGGAATTATAAAAATATATTTTAGAAATTATAAAAAAAATCCTAAACCTAGTAAAGGATTGATAACTTGATATACCATAAAAGCATAAATAATTTAAATCTAGTTCTAGTTACTTTTGATGAATTTTAGTGAATACACAAAATAATAAAAATAAATTTTGATTATTAATTACATAATTATTCAAAAATTTTAGAAAATTAATGAAAATAATGAATATAAATAACATAAATCTCTAAGTATTTTTTTCAAAAGTTTAATAAATTTTAAACTAATATTTAATATGAATTAATAAAAATATTAAAAATTATAATAAATCTAAAAATATGGATTATAGCATATGTAACTTAAATCTAATTTTTAGATACTTATAATTATTAATTTTATAATTTTTTAAAAACTAGATGGATCCCAATAGCAAGCAACTGAAGGACCTGTGTATTGGATGGTGTTTTGAAAAAATAGAAGAAGACCGGCATCAATGGAAATGTAATTACTATGGACTAGAAAATAGAAGAGGTGGAGTCACTTGATTGAAACAACACTTAGTGGATGGTTTCAGTGATGTCAAAAGTATTTAAAGGTACCACAAAAGTTCAAGTGATGATAAGAGAGCATTTGTAAAAGAAAAGAAAGTGAAGATAGCATCCAAAGCTCAAAAAAAAGTACTTGATCATCAGACATCTCAATCATATATTCACATAAAGTTAGATGATGATGATGATTACTTTGATTCAAATGATTTAGAGGCAGTTGATTTATGAGAGATTATTCGGGCATCTCGACAAGACTAATGGCGATATGAGGAGATATTGAGATATAGAGCATAGTTTGGATGCTTTCAATTTGAGAAGAATGGTGGCTCTAGTGTAAGGGAAAGATCGTATTCACATTTATAGTTTACTGAATTAAAAAAGAGTCCGTCCATCGGGATGAAATCATCTTCAATTAAGTTATTATTTGATGCATTTGGAAAGAAATTGAAGGAGAGGTCAAGAGATCCCAGCATCCATGATCTAGATCGTATATCCGGATCTAAAGTCAAAAAATCGTAAATTGATGACTGTATAAATAAGAATAATAAAAAATAAATATGAAGGGCAATTGCCAACTAGTTTCACTTTAGTTATGTCCCAGCATGAGTAGTGGCAAATACATACTTTTGATTGATAATTAGTACAATACATAAACTGGTCTAGGTATTGATCCTCCTACACCCTATAAGATATATGGATCATACTTGCAACAATAAGTCACATATATCAAATCTTGGATTGAGAGTTATAAAAGGGAGTGGAATGCTTATGGGGTGATATTGATATGTAATGGTTGTCTAAACCTACTGAAATAAGTATTATCAATTTTCTAATCTATTATGATAGAGTGACCAACTTTCATACTTCAGTTGATACTTCAGATGAAATATATGACTCTAATTATATTTTGGACTTGATGAGAAATATTGTTGATAAAATTGGTGAAGAATAAATCATCTAGTTGTCACAGACAATGAGGCAAACTATATGAAAGCAGAAAAAGATCTGATGCTAGAAAAATGACATCTACATTGGACCCCTTGTGC
>NC_025995.2:21520759-21556620 GCF_000442705.2 Elaeis guineensis
TGTGCTTTGGTACTGGACTAACTGAATTTTTAATTCAGGGACAGAAGGCTTCTGGGCACAGTCAAGTACTTGCGAAGTCAGTGTGTGATCGAGATGGGATTGACTACTCCAAGAGTTGGAGAAGAATGAGTCGCTGTATTTCAATTTAGCAAAACCTTGGCCAGGATAATCCATCAGATGGATTTGATATTTTGAAATACAACGTGGACAACCTGATCAGAGTTGACAGTTAAACTCTGAGATATCCTATGATCATTTTGGTCAAGGAGATGAATTATATGGAAACTATATCCGCATGGGTTCTAAGGATGTTGTTCTACACATTCGACCTATCCGGTCGTCGGATACCATTGCTAGATGGTCACTTCGATTAGTATAAAAATTTATTTCTGTACTATCGACTTAGGTTCGAACCTATGAAGTCACACACATTAGAGTTCATGATCCGATCGGATGGTTGATCAACGATTAAGAATCGTTCTAGGGTTAAATGATCAATACGATTGACATTTAACCTAGTGCAAGTGTTGCAAGAGAATCGATTAGCAATTTGATTGCTAATTGGCTTAATTTGATTAAGTCAATGGGTTAAGATTAAGTCTAATTAAATATAATTTAATTAGATTTGGTTTGGGTTTGATTGGATCAAGTCCAATAGGTTTATTGGATAAGCCAAGTGCAAGAAAAAAACTAGTCCTAGTTCAATTAGGACTTGGGTCAACCTAATTTTTAATTTGATTAGAAAATTAAATCAAATTTAAATCTAATTTAATCTGATTAAATTAGATTTTTAATTAGGTTAAGATCTATTTTAATTGGGTTGATCTAATTTTGATTTGATTTGGTTTGAGAAACTAAATTAAAACAAGTCATGAGTTAGAATCCTAGTAAGACTAGGATTCCACCTTGCGCCACATAAGCCCCCAAGCTCTCTCTCTCTTATTCCACGCCAATCTCTTCTTATTTTGTGTGATAAAAGCCCTCTCCCAGGTCTCTCCCACGTCCACAAAAGGTTTTCTCTCTTCTTTCTTACATGGAATGTGGTTTGGATCAAATCAAAGAGGAATAAGTTTGGATTTCGAATTCTATGAGATAGAGTTTTAGAAATCTAAAACTCTTTCAATTTTGCACCGAATTTATCCAAATTCTTTTTGAAATTTTTGTAACTTTTAGGGTACATATTGTGCACTTTTTTCTGGTGGTCCATGCACAAAAATAAGGAGGAGGTGCTCAAGAGTTGGGCGCCCCTTATCTTGCCATGTTTGGATAAGTCTTGACTAGATATTTGACCTAGACAAGGACTCTATCATATCTCTCTCTATAAAATGAATTTCTTCATAAAATTTTTGGAGAAGATAGAGATTTGAGATACCTTTGGGTCATCCAAAAATTAGAGAGAAAAACCTTTGGATCATGGAGATATAATAGACACAAGATAGGGTGTTTAGAGAGAGAAACGAGAAGAAGAAGATGGTCTTCTTCTAGGGTTGTTTGTTTTCATCTCTTTCTTTTCGCCATCTTGAATTTTCTGAGAGCGTCTCATATGTAAAACTTCTTATCCTACTTTTCATCTTTGGAAGAGCCCAAATCAAGAAGAAGGAGGCACCTGATCAACCATCAAAGAAGGATCAGCGCAGTACTAGCATACTGTGCTGATTTCGTGAAGCAGGATTTCTGGTCGAGATTCGTGAGCTCGTGTGGATGACTCTTAAAGGCCGGATGCATGTGTGGCTTGCAACATCATCCTTAAGCCCAGATCAGCAAGGTTAGAATGTCTAACTTGCAAGGTAATAGATTTGATTTATTGTTTAATACATACATTAGATGTAGTATAGAAACATGTTGATATGATCAACATGTAGTTCATGCTCTATATATTTTAATTTTTGATTTAATATTATATAATAATCATATAATAGGATCTTAGATCTAAAAATTTTCTGATTTTAAAAAATAAATTTTGATTTATTTTAGTCTTCCACTGCATGATCTTGAAAAAGTTTCAAGATCTAACCCTGAAACCATAGATCTGGTTCCTTCAATTGGTATCAGAGCCTAGGTTCATCATTACATGATTATTTATATATGCTTAGATTATTTCTTAGATTAGATCTAATTTATAATCTGATTATTAAATTTAAAATTAAAATTTTAGATCAATCATGAACTGCAAGGTTGTCCTACTGTAAGGTTTACCCCTTACAGTGCAAAGGTTGTCTTAGTTCGTGTAGATCTGTCTTTAATCATAAATTTGTTAGATATGATCTAGATTAAATTTATGATTTATTAGATTTAAAAGATATTTAAATCTGAAATAAAATCTCTTTGTTAATAATTTTTGTGCAAAGAAATTATTTAAAGTTGGAAGTTGTTTCAATTACATGAACCTGTTTAGATTAGATCTAAAGTAGTTTCATATTTATTTCACTTGCATTTTGATTATGAATTAAACATGCAATATGGTTGGTAGAATCATATTATAAAATTATTTTACTAATATGAAAATTATTTTTTGAAAAGTCAAACCCAACCCTCAGCCCGAAACTTAATTAATAATTAAGAAGTTGTTTTGATTAGGTTCTAGGATTGTGAATTGAAGAACCTAAGACACAAACCATAAAATATTGGATTAATGGGTTAGTGGGAATTAGGTCCATTAATTGGGTTAGACCTATGGTTAGATTAAAGATGGACTTAATTAGGAAATTGACTAAATCTAATCAATTGTTGTCTTAGATTAGGTCAAGGATTTTCTAGATCAATTACAATAATTGTAGTTGGTCAAATCCATGTCTTTAACGAGAACCAAATAGACTTGATTTTTGGCTAAGCAGTCTAGCATGAACTGTTAGGTTGATCTAATCGAAACTAATTAAACCAGTTGGTGTCTAAAGTAAACCAGACCGGTGATTTTTAATTGGGAGCCCGCTTATCTGGCCATTTCTGATGGTGTCTAAGGCAAGCTTTGGCCGACCCTCCCACTGATCGAACTTACCTAACCTCTTGGTGAAATTATGTTTTGATCGGATCACTTAACTATTTGAGCTGACCCATATCAGCTAGAAAAATCAGTGTGACTGATTTAGATGCTCCTAGACCAGCCCTTTTAATGGTCTCCCTTAAGCTGACTTGGTGAAGCCAGTGGGAGGATCATGATACGCTGGTTCATCTGACCTCATCCTCTAAATCATTTAAATTTTTTAAAATTATTAGGTCCTTAAAATGATAAAGTTATGGAGATAACTGAGTCATAGCCTCCCATTAAGGTGTTTGATAATGAGTCCATTAACTCAATAATCATTGCAGACCCAAAGGCCTGGTGATTGTTGACTAATGGAATTATCACTCATCATATGATGACTTGGAAGGGTCTCTCTAATAGTGGTTAGGTGAGCCAACCAAAGTTGGACTTAATCATTCGTTGGTTAGATGCACCAAGTATGGTCATGTTAATGGTTGGACCTAATCGGATCCTTACAGTGGAGGCCAAAGCCTACTGATTAGATTTCTGAGGCAAAATTAAAATTATTAAAAATTATTTAGAGAAATAATTGGTTATGAACCTATCCTTAGATGTACATGGGTTGGCCAACCAAAGTTGGACTTGTGTGCAGTCTAAGTGGATTCTAGTACCCACTAAGGAATTAGAGTAATTCCTCGAATTGGAGGTAGAGGCTACCAATTCGAATAAAATAGTGGGAGAAACCTTTTGATTAAAGTCCAAAACTTTAGGTTTAATGAATCAATTACTAATTAGATTATGATTTTCCTTTGTGCAAATATAGCCACTTCCCTATCGCTCCGATCATTGTTGGACAATGATAAGTTGGTGGGATCCAACTTCGATAGCTGGTATCGAAAGTTGAAGATAGTCCTGGAGCATGAACGGATCCTATATGTGATAATGGATCCTGCACCTGAGGAGCCAACTGCCAATGCACGTGGAACAGTCGAGATACTTACCAGAAGTGGCTCAGTGATTGGACCACGGTGCACTGTATCATGCTGGCTGCCATGAGCGACGAGTTCAGTCGTAGATTTGAGATGGCTCAGCCAAAGGACATACTTCAAGTGTTGGAGGATGCCTTTGGCACACCCGATGATGTGGAGAGGCACAAGACTAGTTGTGCCATCTTCAACACCAAAATACGGGATGGTGCCTTTGTCACTGATCATGTATTGTACATGATCGAGCTGATGAAATGATTAAGCAAGCTCGGCTTTCCTTGCATGAGCAGCTTGGGAAAGATGCAATATTGAACTCGCTGCCCAAGTCTTATCTCCCATTCCTCACTCATTATAGAATGACAAAGCCTGAAGTAAACTACCATGGGTTACTGGGGTTGCTTCAGAACTTTGAGAAGGATCACCAACTTCACAAGGAGTCGGTGAACTTAGTGGGAGGTTGTTCTCTGGTTCTCGACCTTTTAAGAAAGGAAGAAGAACAAGAAGAAGAAAGTGAAGAAGGTGCAAGTTCAGGCTGGGACATCTGTGTAGGGCCAGACCAAAAAGATCAAGCCCGATAAGAGTCTATTCAACTGGCAAGCACCCTAGATTAGATAGTGTGTCAGATATCTACTTATGGCACTGTAGGCTAGGTCATATAAACAAGAACAGAATAAACAGGTTGACTCAAGAGGAAATCCTCGAAGTCAGTGATTGTGAATCACTTCCAACCTATGAGTCCTGTCTTCTTGGTAAAATGACCAAGTCACCTTTTTACTAGAAAAGGTGAGAGAGCTACTGAGCTCTTGAGCCTAGTACATACTAATGTATGCGGCCCATGAGTATAAGTGCTAGAGATGATATTTCTGCTTCATAACTTTGGAGCGGTCCGATAGATGAATGAAGAAGCTCATTATTGGAGAAGTCCGGATGGCACGATAGGAGTTCGTCCGTTGGAGAATCTGGAGGACACTATGGAAGGTCGACTGTTGGAGGAGTCTGAATGGTATTGTGGAAGCTCGGACGTCGGGGGAGTTCAGAAAGATGCCGCACAAGGTCGGAAGCCGGAAGAGCCCTGGGAGGGTCGGTCTCTTACGAACTTCGGTTGGGTTATTTTATACCCAACAATAACTATCTTGGAATATAACCAAACATAAGGCGCTAGATATAGTTACAGGCCCAGTAAATAAAATGAAAACCTAAATGGTACAACAGAATAGGTAAGTCACTGAAATTTGTGAATAATAAGCATCAAAACAGGCCAAAGAAGTATTTAAAGAGTTCTTTTTAAAGATGGACAGAACTACAGAAAATATGGCCATACATTAGTAAAAATTTGATGACACCAATATGGATGACTATACGTCTCTTTAGATCTCCATACATATGAGAAGTTGACAATCACCTGTAAATATCTCCAGAGTACAGTATAGAAGATAAGTTGACAACAACTAGAGTAACAGTAGTTGATAATATTTAAAGTACAGTAGAAAAAATATGGTCCCAAGCAGTTGAAGAATGCCAGTATCAATTGAAAATCCACATATGGCATATCAAAGAGCTGCTTAGCCAATAGCCAATAAAAGAAGATCATAGCAATTATAGAGTAGTTGATGGAAGTAATGACAAAACTCCACAATAAAGCTCACCCACAAATAGGAGATCATAGAGGAAAGAAAACTCACAGTTGTAGTTGCTATAAGCCTGATTAGATATCTAAATCAGTCTGATACAATATGAAGATTATCAAAGATCCAACTCCTTTTTTCCTTACATGAAGTATTTGAAATTTCAAATACAACAAAATTATACAGTAGATTAATAAAAATAGCTATCCATAGTATAATAAGCCAAGGCTTCATGGCTTCCCATGTAGTTTAGCCAAAATTGAAATCTAAATAAAATTCCAAAATAATCATTCATTATTGCAAGTTGCCTTGTCTTCTAACATAATCATAGAAGATTGATCACCAAATACAATGCAGGTCGGTAGCTATAAAAGAATTGCAAGGCAAATAAGATCTCAAATAACATTCTAAGAAAGAAAGAAAAGTAAAAAAGTTACATGACCAAGAACATTTAGGATAAAAGTTAACAATATAAACATAATAATAAAGATGATTGTTATCAAGATAAGCTAATCAATAGTATTAATAACAATAGCTATTTGGTAATCTTCAATCTTATAGTTCAGATGGAGAGGTGGGCCATCTATATATAAAAAAAATATAAAATTAAAAATTAAAAAAATTAATATATTAATATATGATAAAGTTTATAAAATTTTAAAAATTGAACCTACAAGATGATGCAAGGTGTCTCAAAGCCAATCTTACATGCATATCAAGGCATAAGCCATATCGAGAGATAAGCTACTATGAAAATCATCCAAAACCCTTTTAACAGTGTTGGAGACAAATTTAGATGCAACAATAGACACCGCAATTGTCAATATATCACGAACCTCCCAGACGATATTAGATATTTTGATTCACTGATTCTCCAATATTAGAATATTTGATTAAAGGATGAACCTATTTAAAAAATAAAATATATTTTTACAAGTTATTTTATTAACAATACTAAGTTATATTTTAATACAGATATATAAATTAGAGATTATAAAAGATCTTCCCTTTTAAATAGATCTCTAATTCTGACTTGGATGGTAAGGCAACTTCTTGGATAAATTTTTCATAATCTTATATAAAAAAACTCTCATCTCCTCTATCTTGAGATGTAGACACCATCTCCTCCACTTGAATATGAAAGCCACATGCATCATATAAAATTATATAATGATTATAAAAACTTTGAATGGTATATACACTTTATTGATCTTAATTGAAGCATGATCACCATTACAATAGATTTTTTAAAAGTAATACTTAATAAGCTTCATCTTATGTGTCGGATCAAGAACAACCCCCATGGCAAGAATGTAAGAGTAATCTTTTCAATATTTGATAAATTTTTCCTATATTTTTAAGGCCATCATCGTCACAACTGTATTTGAACTCCAAGATTCTTAGAATTAAGAGCACCTATGTTCTCCAAATCTCATAGAAATAGAAATTTACAGTTATATTTTTTTTGTTTATGAAAAAAATAGTTATATGATGGAAAATTTTTAAAAAGTTGTAAATAATAATGCCTTGAAACCAATATTTCTTAGTTGGCATATTTTCAAGATTAGGATCCTAGACCTCAAGTCGCATAAATACATCCTTGAATTATATATCATCATTTAACATGAGATACATAGAATTCCAATGAGTAGGTACATCTATGCATATTTTTTTCTTACCATTCATCTTTAATTATTTGATAATTCTCATAAATATTTCTTGTCTTGCTTGAGATGATTTTATAAATTTAACAGCCTCCTAAATCTTATCAATAGCACCCTTCACTATCTTCAACCCATCCTTCACAACCAAATTAAGAATATGTGCACAACAACCTACATGAAAGATCCTGCCATCCAAAAGTAAATCTCTTCTAAATTATCTTTGAAATTCCATAGCCATAACTATATTTGCTGACAAATTATCAAGGATGATTGAACCCAATCTTTTTTTAGTGTTCTAAGATAAAATGTAGCTTGCAATACAATCACTAATAACTAAGCCTATATTGTTGGAAAATATGTCCTAAAGCTAATTATCTATCTATAGATGATTGAGCTTTTTATAGTTTATATATGAATTATTAATGAATAAAAATTATTTTGATAAGTTCATCATAAAAGTACATCTTTCTTTGAACTCTTGCGTTATGATGAAATCTTTAGAACTATAATATAATCAATAAAGAAAATTTATCGAATAATTCTTAAACTTGTTCGTGATCAAATGATATGTTATTAATAAGGACAATAATATTTATCGAGTATAAGTCATTGTGTGCCTTATAGGTTGGTTGTCCTCTTAATCAAGGAGTGTGGAGCAACTAATATGGCATATAGATGAAATGTAGGAGTACATCATCACTGAATAGTGACTCACCTACAGAGTTTCTATTGTCAAGGGCAGCTCACGAAGAATTTGGACATAAGTGTCTCTCTGACCTAAGACCATTACAGTGATTTGTAAGCCATTCACTATACTTTGATGTCGGACTACTTATATTTTTAATACAGTGATAGAAGACTACTGGGTACAGCCAAATACTTACAAAGTTGGTGTGTGAGTTAAGGTGGGATTGACCCCTCCAATTTATAGGAGTTAATGCATTACTGTATCTCAATCCAGTAAAATCTTGGCCAAGATAATCCTCGTGATCTGTCATAAGATTTGGAAAAGATTGAAATATAATGAGAATGACTATTCCAGGATTGACAGTTAAACCCTACGTCATCTTAAGCATTAGGGTCAAAGAGATGATTATGCGGTAACCATATGTTGAGGTTCTTGAATGTTGTTTGTAATTATTCGATCTATCCAGATGTCAGGTATCATTGCTAGATAGTCACTTCGATTAGTATAGAAAGTAGTTCCTCTACTACCAGTTTAATGTTCGAACCTATGGAGTCACGCACAAAATCAAACAATATAGAAAAAAATTGAATGAATATTTATATATTCAATTTAGAAGTATGAGACTTGATTGAACATATAGATTTACTTAATTGAGAAATAAGTTATGGGTCATACGAAATTAAATACTGACTATATGCAACTAGCACTGCTCATAAGGCATAAGTTTGATTCCAAAGATGAATTTGATCAAATCTATGATCCAAAAAATTATGAGAGTTTGGATTCAAGTCCTAATTATTTTAGATCAGATCTAAATTTAATTGAACTTGATTTTATTGAGGCTAAATTGGGTTAATTATCTAAGTTAGACTTGGACCTAGCTAAATCCTAATTAGATTAGGATTAGCAGCCTTTTCAAATTTGATTTCAATCAGATTCGAATTGAGTCCAAACTTGAATCAAATTAGATTTGGTGTAATTAACCATATTTATCAAGTATTCTCTCACCCATATGGCTGACCAAGATAGAGGAGAGGGTGCTGGAAACAGCGTCCTCCCCTTGGGCGTGCATCATGGTGAAGGGAGGCGCGAGTTGGCTCCTCTCCTACTTCAATTAAGAAACCTTATGGTTTAGGGAGTGGATTTAATTCAAATATGGAGAGTCTTATTTCTAACCCATGAAGGTATTTGATTTGATCTAGGAACTCTTGTCTATTTAAAGATGGGTGTGGAGAAGAGAAAAATCAATCAAGCATTGGCTTAGGTGTGAGAAGTTTGGGCATCCCATCTTCTTAGGCGTCATCTCTCCTTGAGTGTCTCTCTCTTCTTAAGTGTCCTCGCTATCTCTTGTGGTGTGGTGTGTGGGTTCTTCTAAGATCTTTAGATCAAATCTCAAGACTCTCCTTCTTTCCTCCTCTCTCCTACGTTGCTTGGCGTGCATGCGAAAAAGAGGATCTGCATATCCAGATCTCGCCAAGCAAATTGATTGAGGAACCTCTTCTACCTTGATCAAGTTTTTCATTGTGAATTAAAGTAATATTTCATAAATATTATAAAATTTTAATTGCTAATATATTTAATTTTCTTCCTGGCATCCGATGTGATCGGACAATTTTTCCTTCATATATATGTTGAAGGAACCATCTTATAGTTGATAATATATTTTTTAAGTTTTCAACCATTAGTGATATATTGTGTAGTGAGACATATATATCTCAATATTTGATTTGATGTCCATATATCAAATGTTAAGTTGATTCTTCCATACTTTACTTTAAATAACTCATCTAGTCTTCTTTTTTTCTTTCATATGCTTTAAAATAATCAGATGCCAATATTGTCCTTGAAACAATATTAAATTTAGATTTAAGATTTCTAACAAACATCTAAAAAGCTAGATATTCAACTGTTGTAAATGGCATTTCTCATAGAATTATCGTTCTTGTAAGATCCTCACAGTTTCTTTCTTGATCAAATGAATAGGGAGTCAACTCATTCAATGCAATATTATCTTTTAATGTTACATGACCTATGAACTATTTTTGCCTTCTATCAATATTTTTTTTAACTTATAATTCTTTGTACATTTGTGAAGATGATTTGTTCAATTTTTAGGATCGATTGAAAATATAAATTGATAATAATTATATTTAATCTTGTCTTTTTGATTTTCTATCCCTGAATAATGACTCCATATCTCTGGCCTCCTTTTTTCTCTCGCTTTAGAGCTATCTGTATTAGAGGGTCATGTAGGATGAGAACTACTACAACCAAGAGTACTTGAAACTTTCGCTGTGTTTTCATTACTATCCATCATAGACATTAACCTATTTTGTATAGAATTAAATGAAAATGTATAAGTATGAAATGCAACTCAATACGATAGAAAGATAAAATAATCTTATCCATTGTTCCTCTTAAATTCTTGCAGCATCAAACTAAAATAAGAGAAATAAAAGCTTCCATAACGGATCAAATAATCCAAAAATAAGAAAATGGACACATGCTATAGGCATTATATGTTAAACAAATGATAAGATAACAATCTTTGTATAATAGATGATGCTCAAATAATATAACAAATTAGTATGAAGGATAATCAACGATAAAAAATTTTAGATATTAAAGAAAAGGTATTGGAAGAGTTTTAAGTATTAAAAAAATCTAATAGCTTAAAAGAGATTTTATGGACATTAATAGATTAATATGCTGAGATAATTTGACCAAGAAATCCTAAATTTATCAATATATTCCTTCAATATATGACAAATTTTTTGAAATCTGCTCGATAAGATCATGACATCCCCACCATACTTCATATTTAACAGCATACAAGATTTGAAAAGAGAGAATATGTAACCCACATGTATAAAGTTATCAATCTGCTTTATCAAAATATTTAAAACAGTGTAAATCATACATATAACACTATCAAAAAAAAATATTTCTATTATGTATCTTAGCAAAAGTATGTGGTAAAAAGGAGAGATGCTTAAAATTTTGAAAAGAAAATGAGCTCCAAAAATAAATATCAGACAAGAAACATGCAATTTTTCTCTTAAATGTCCAACAATAGCATTTAACAAATATACAAATTCAATAGATAACCAGCTTCTTACTCTTTCATGAAAGTTATGTGATTTTCAGACTCAAGCAACTATTATAAACTTGATGGCTTTCTCAAGTATCTCCTAAAGTATAAATAATTTGAGGAAGCATTAGTATAGCTAACTATTGATGAAATTTATAAGACATTTGAACATTTGAATTTATACATAAACATCTTCAATTTACATATATTATTGGTATATATAAGTGAATAAGGAATAGATGATGTATCATATACCAATTTTTCCAAATCTCCTCATAGATTTGAAGAAATAAGAAATTCCAACACATCTTACGTATCTTATTGATATTCCTCAAGCAAGCTTTATCTATATGATTTGTATAAAACATAGATAATTTCCAATCATCTCCCTCAAAGATGCAGCTAAAATCACTAGCAAATCAGTAAGTGCATACCAAATTTTTAACATCACCCAATGGAATAAATCTATAGTCAAGCAATATGACATTAATAAGCACATACTGCTAACAACCTAATGGTAAGCAGCATAATCAAATGAAATATAGATGAAAGAGAATGCTTTCAATAATAAAATAGGATAAAAGCTTCATCTAATAAAAATGTGAATTTGTTCTTATCTTTCTACACTTTTGACATGGCCGTCATAAAATTAGTAGCTATACCAGAAGAGTTTATTTATGAACATCAAACAAAGCCTCCAAAATTTTAACAAAAGAGATGCTTTGTCACTACATAATTTTTTCTAATATAGATTTCTACCAGAAATCAAGATATAGCTCTCCAATTATTACATTTAACATATTACATATAATTTATGTTGGAGATGATATATGTTTGACAGGTTATAGAAACTACAACTCAAAAATGGATGGTGATGGATAGAAAGGCATATCTCATCATCCTAGTCCTCCTTTCTACCATACTATTCCTCTATTCATTTTTCTCCCTAAAAAGCAGGATAGATGGAAGTTTGGCCAAATATTGGGTGAGGGCGGGATCAAATATCAGTCTTTTTTATCAATATAGAATTTAAACAATTCTAATAGTTATCATCCTCTCTGTTCACAAGCTCTAAGAGACCAAAACAAAAGGAGCCATATCAAACTGTAGTTATATTCTAATGTAATCTAATATAGTCTTTGTAAAAAAAAATCAACATGAAAAAATATTTTTTTTTAGATTTAATCATGGCTAGATTTAAAAAAAATAAGAGAAAAAATATATACAACTTTTCGAACTTGAAAATTGGAAGAAAAGGTTCTAATCATGGTTAGACCAAAAAAAGCTGATCTATGTGAGAAAAATCGATATGAAAGAACATTTTTTAGATCTCATTATGGTTAGACTAGGAAAAATTAGAAGAAAAAAATTTAAAAAACTTTTTATATCTAAAAAATAGAAGAAAAAAAGAAAAATAAATCATGGTTAAACTAGAGAAAAATCTTTCTAAGACTAGATTTTTTTGGATCTAAAAAATCTAGCATTAAAAAAAAAGAGAAATGGTGATCAAATAGAAAAGAAGAGAAATATGTATAAGTATCAAGAGGAGAAGATGATGCAAATCTTTTTCTCGAAGGAGGTCGGGAAAGAGGAGGGATGGGATTTTTTTTTCCATGAATAGGAGGAAGGGAGGAGGTGCAGGAGGTAGCCGTAGGTGGAGGTAGAGGAGGATGAATAGAGCAGCAAAAGAGGTGCTGATGAAGCATGGACACAACAAGGAGGATGGAAGAGAACTAGGATAGATGGAGGAAAAAAATTAATTGAGACATAAGATCTAAGATTTTGCTATTTTGGAGAAGAAGGTACCTTGAGACAAATCACTGAACATGCACTGCACACCAAAGTTGCCATCTCGCCTGCAACTAAAATCGTCCCCTTTTTGCTGGGGAGAAAAGAGATCGATCAGGAATGAAAAGAAACCTGAAAGATGAAGATAGCAATTTGAGATGGAGAGAGAGCAATTCTAAGAGGCTAAGAGTGATATTTTATTCTAAAAGAGCATCGAAGAGGTTGAGAGAGAGACTCAGGATAGGTTTGGTTCGGATGAGTGTTTGGATCCCATACTAGGTTCGAGTCAAGTCGGGTCTGATTGGATTATTTATCTTAAGAATCAAATCAAACTAAAAGTCTTTATAAGTCGGATCAGGTCGGATAAGATCAGAATTCAGTAAATCTAAATCTAATCCAAAAAATGGAATGGGTCTAATTTTAGAACTCGACCCGGCTCCATGGGTCTTTTGAAATGGTTCGAATCGAATAACATGATCCATTTGCAATGCTATCTATCATGTATTTTATCTCGGATAATTGCTCAATATCCTTCATCATTAGGTCTATACAATGTATTTCACAAGGGGTCCAATGTAGATGTCATTTTTCTAGCATCAGATCTTTTTCTGCTTTCATATAGTTTGCCTCATTGTCTGTGACAACTAGATGATTTATTCTTCACCAATTTTATCAACAATATTTCTCATCAAGTCCAAAATATAATTAGAGTCATATATTTCATCTGAAGTATCAACTGAAGTATGAAAGTTGGTCACTCTATCATAATAGATTAGAAAATTGATAATACTTATTTCAGTAGGTTTAGACAACCATTACATATCAATATCACCCCATAAGCATTCCACTCCCTTTTATAACTCTCAATCCAAGATTTGATATATGTGACTTATTGTTGCAAGTATGATCCATATATCTTATAGGGTGTAGGAGGATCAATACCTAGACCAGTTTTATGTATTGTACTAATTATCAATCAAAAGTATGTATTTGCCACTACTCATGCTGGACATAACTAAAGTGAAACTAGTTGGCAATTGCCCTTCATATTTATTTTTTATTATTCTTATTTATACAGTCATCAATTTACGATTTCTTTGACTTTAGATCCGGATATACTATAGGATCTAGATCATGGATGCTGGGATCTCTTGACCTCTCCTTCAATTTCTTTCCAAATGCATCAAATAATAACTTAATTGAAGATGATTTCATCCCGATGGACGGACTCTTTTTTAATTCAGTAAACTATAAATGTGAATACGATCTTTTCTTACACTAGAGCCACCATTCTTCTCAAAATGAAAGCATCCAAACTATGCTCTATATCTCAATATCTCCTCATATCGCCATTAGTCTTGTCGAGATGCCCGAATAATCTCTCATAAATGAGCTGCCTCTAAATCATTTGAATCAAAGTAATCATCATCATCATCTAACTTTATGTGAATATATGATTGAGATGTCCGATGATCAAGTACTTTTTTTGAGCTTTGAATGCTATCTTCACTTTCTTTTCTTTTTACAAATGCTCTCTTATCATCACTTGAACTTTTGTGGTACCTTTAAATACTTTTGACATCACTGAAACCATCCACTAAGTATTGTTTCAATTAAGTGACTCCACCTCTTCTATTTTCTAGTCCATAGTAATTATATTTCCATTGATGCCAGTCTTCTTCTATTTTTTCAAAACACCATCCAATACACAGATCCTTCAGTTGCTTGCTATTGGGATCCATCTAGTTTTTAAAAAATTATAAAATTAATAATTATAAGTATCTAAAAATTAGATTTAAGTTACATATGCTATATTCCATATTTTTTAAATTTATTATAATTTTTTAATATTTTTATTAATCATATTAAATATTAGTTTAAAATTTATTAAACTTTTGAAAAAAATACTTAGAGATTTATGTTATTTATATTCATTATTTTCATTAATTTTCCAAAATTTTTGAATAATTATGTAAGTAATAATCAAAAATTATTTTTATTATTTTGTGTATTCACTAAAATTAATCAAAAGTAACTAGAATTAGATTTAAATTATTTATGCTTTTATGGTATATCAAGTTATCAATCCTTTACTAGGTTTAGGATTTTTTTATAATTTCTAAAATATATTTTTATAATTTCTAAATATTTTTATAATTAGTAATATTTATTTTAATTATTTATTATATTTAGTTACCTACCCATTTGTATGTTTGGGATTTTTTGTAATTTTTAAAATATGTTTTTATAATTTTTAAATATTTTTATAATTAATAAATTTTATTTTTAATTATTTATTATATCAATTATATCCAATTTAGGATTTCTTGTTATTTCTGAAATATATTTTTATAATTTTTAATATTTATTTTAATTATTTATTATATTCAGTTACCCACCCATTTCTATGTTTAGGATTTTTTTATAATTTCCAAATATATGTTTATAATTTTTAAATATTCAATTAAATCTATTTTAATTATTTATTATATCCATTATATCCAATTATCTACCATTTCTAGGTTCAAGATTTCTTATAATATCTAAAATATATTTTTATAATTAATTATGTTTATTTTAAATGTTTATTATATTTATTATATCCAATTATCTATCCATTTCTATGTTTAGGATTTTTTGTAATTGCCACATATATGTTTATAATTTCTAAATATTTTTGTAATTAATAAAATTTATTCAAATTATTTATTATATTTATTACACCTAGTTAACTATCCATTTCTATGTTTAAGATTTTTTTTGTAATTTTCAAAATATAATTTCAAAATTTCAAAATACTTTATAATTAATATATTTATTTTAATTATTTATTATATTTAAAGCATCCAGTTATCTATTCATTTTTATGTTTAGAATTTTTTATATTTTTAATATATATTTTAATCTTTTTATCCCCTTCTCATTTATTCTTCTGAGAGTTCATGCTCTGTTTTCTCTTTATTAGTATTATTTACTTACTTTAACTTGGATTTTAGACTATTAGTGTCTTACTATTTCAATGAAAGAATTATTACATGGACTAATATACCATTCTAAATCCCAGAGCACATGTATAGTAGATAACAGGCATCCTCATGTGATTTTGAATTATTAGAAGGTAGGGGATAATGTAGTAGATAAATATTGGGCTAGTCTACTAGACCTAATCTATCTAATAATTATACATTTCATAGGATCGAAAAAATTTGAACCAACCATTCCAATATGACATGTTGCAATAACTTTAAACCAACCATCAATTAGAATGGTTGCAATTTTGATATCACTATTGTAACGACAAATAAAATATAATAAGAAAAATAATGGCAATAATTTTTTAAATAATAGTTTATTAATTAAAAACATTTACAAGTTTGATAATAAGTAAGCATGAAATATGAAAATAAAGGATAGGAGTAGAAATACCGCTAGCGAGACCCATCAATTTTGTTATATGAATTCTAGAATCTCCCTTGTCAAATAACGCTCGAGGTGCTCAAAAATAATATTGCTATTAGAACTCATAGCATAGCTCCCAACTCTTGGTGAATATTATGGTCGTGAGAGACTGAGAGTTGGGTGTGAATATTTATATAGTCTATAGGTAACAGGAGGTTGTGGACTTATGGGACCAAACTACATATTGGGTGCTGTATTTATTTCGAACATATTATTATTTTAAATTACATTGATCCTAGATGAATAATTTTTCATATGGTTTATCCTTCTTCATATGAATAGATGGTACAATTGATATTATAAATTGTGTTGAATGTCGACCATGCAAGGTTCTCATGTTTATTTTTTTAACTTCCTCTCCTTTCAATGCATATGTATTAGTTTTGTCCTAAGAAAATCAATTCTCCGACTCTTTTCTAATGCATACCCATCCTTGTTGTTTGTAAGATTCTTCTTTCTATGCATGATATTTTTTTTTAGAACTTTCTTTCTCATCACAATATTAGTCTCAGACTATCACCACATATGAGTACTTTTAGGCTATCGGCATGTCATGAATATCAATCATTGAATTATGCAAAACATACAGTCTGAATCCATATTTAGTTAGCGGATTGCATATAGCCAGATCTAACCACTTAGTCGGTGGATCTCATGCAGCCAAAGATCTAAATCCGAATGCTTTGAGAGTTATGTGGGTGCAATCGAACGAATGAGGCCATGAAAGAACATAAATCACATGCACAAGAAAGCCCAAACTTGAGAGACAAAAATGGCCTCCTAAGTTAGGGTTTCAACCATTCTTCCCCTCTATTCCTCCCTCCTCCCTCCTCCCTCCCAATTGGTTCCTCATAAAAAAATCCGAATGCTTCCCTTTTCTTTCTCCTCTCTTCTCTTTCTCCAACGGTCCTCCCTCATGATCTTTGTGAGATAATTGGAATCAAACTTTGATGCATGCTCCTCTTGGCTCTTCGCTTTCGATCGTGCTCCTCCTTTTCGATGATGATGCTGATGATGACACATTAGTGAAAAAAGATCAGTGACTTTAACCTCTTATTCTTCTTCCTTCCAGTGATGAATCGAAAGAAAAAAAGGGCGAGTCTCGATTGAGATGGCAGTACCAATGCATGATTCGATCGAAAAGAAGACGGGATGATCAAGATAGAGGCTGAAAGTATGTTTTAGTGTCCGCACCCATCTCAAGTGTCAGAATCTTAGAGAAATGGGACGAAATGGTCGAAACAGCCCCCATCTCATCAGGACTTAAATCACTATCCTGTACAATCTTATATTGTGATAATCAATCTGCCATTGCCATACATAAACAAAAAAATTTAAAATACAAGAAAAAGCATATTAGGCCTAGACAAAAATTATTAAAAATATTATATAAAAAATACCACAGCCCTATAGTTTGTAAGGCCAAAAAAGAATTTGTCTGACCCTCTTACTAATGAACTAGCGTGGAGGCTAATTTTAGTAACATTGAGGGGAATGAGGTTGAATCCCATAAGTTAGATATCATCGATGGCAACCCTGACACTCATGACTAAAAATTCTGCTTGGGCTAAAAAACCTATGATCATCGATGGATCAATAGGTGAAAGCAAGTCAATTAGATAGCTAGAAGAAGTACTCAAAACTAAAATTATAAGTTTTTGCCTATGATAAGAATGCATTAACTACACCAAGATAAAAAAGAGCTAGGCTCAAATTGAGACCAAGGTCCATACGAAAGATTTGAGTTGTGAAAACCCTTGGAGATCTCACCTATGTAAGAGTTATCATGGAGCCACAATCTATGGAAATTGGGCTCTTCCCTTAAGTGCTCATAAAATAAGATACTAGATGGTCAGAATGTGTGGATCAAATTAGAACATGATTCAAGTTTGTTTTGTATGTGCTTTTAGTGCATGTGTATACATCAAGTCCAAGTTCAAGATAGTTCATTTTGAAGAAGTGTGATGAAATCTAATTGTCACTAAGTAAAGGTTAAGTCCACTAGACACCTTCATTAGATACACAATATAAACCATTTGTATTTGCTTGATCATATGATTTTCTATTAATTAAAAATTTAAACCAATATAGGGATTGTTGAAAACTTGTTTGTTTGTCATTGATCAGATGGATAATATTTCTTGATCATGGCCAACATGGAGTGGTTAGACAAATTTTCTGGCATTTGTTTCAAAATTTGAATCATTCTAAATTTTAAATTTTAGTCATATGTTTTTTTCCATTCTTTAATGATTGTTGCAATATGTTATTGGTCAAGCTTTTCATATATGATTTTGACATGTTCTGTGAAGGAAAAATTCTCCGATCTGATCAGATTGTCTGGGTGTGATTTAAAAATTTTTTCTAGAATAAGCTAATATAAATTTTATGCTTACCTGATATGCAGTGGAATAAGGATCAAAATCCTCAAGAAAATTCAAATCCAATGCCTCGCAAGGTCTGAACGTACAAACCCTCTACTTCGCACGCACACCAAGCTCCACAGAGAATATGGATGAAGTCTGTTGCGCAAATCCTTTAGAAGGCAGCAAGAGAAGGAGAAGATCTTATCTCGAATGTAAACTTTCACACCAAGGAAGAGGACACCAAGAGGGATGATGTGAAGAGTGAAGGACGTCCCATAAAAATAGCACCCCTTTCTTTTGTTGTTGCACACAAGCCTCTCCTTTATCTCATAGTGGTTTTTGTGTTTGTCACACAAAACAAATCACTTGCTTTTATCGTGTAATAGGATCCTCCCTTTAATAGATGAGGCATTCACATCTGATCCAAAGTCCTAATTAGTTAGGACACTCAATCCTATCCAAAGTAGGAATCGGACATGAGAAAGGAGAGCGCCTAAGATTGTTTCACGTGAGACCCTTCACATGCGTGCTTCTTGGGGCGAAAAAATCAGTGCCTCAATTTCTTTCTTGGTTGGCCACTTTATGAGAGAGAGTTCCTGATAATTAAGGCTCTTTGATTCTAAATCAAATGGGTTCAGATTTGTCTCAATTTGGATCCGATTCGAGCCAGATTCGAAGAGCCTGTCAATCTTAATCTAATTAGAATTCTGATCTAAGTCTAACTTGAATTTTGAACCTAATTCAAGCCTAATTAAATCAGATCAAATCTGAAATTAATTAACCCTTGAATTCAATCTCTCATGAATCTTTTGGATCATTGATCAGATCAGTACCATCTCTAAAATTAAACCTGAACCACATATCCAGTGCTAGCTAGATATAGTCAACTTTTTAATCCTGTATGATCCTTAACTTAATTTTTAATTAAGCTAATCTATTTATTCAATCAAGTAACATACTTTCAAATTGAACTCATAGATTTAGATCAATTCTTTCCTATGTCGTCTGACTTTGTGCGTGACTCCATAGGTTCGAACACTAAGTCACTAGTACAGGAATTATTTCTTGTGCTAATTGAAGTTGCCATCTAGCAATAGTTTTTGATGTCTAGATAGGTCAAATATATATAAGGCAATATTCAGGAAACTACGTATATGGTTACCGCATAATTCATCCATTTCTCTGAATGCTCAAAGATAACCTAGGGTTTAATTATTAATCTTGGATGAGTCATCCACATTATATTTCAACCTTTCATATCCATCACATAAATTATCTGGACCTAGAGTTTACTAAATTAAAATACAGTGATGCATTAACTCTTGTAATCTAGATGAATCAGTCTCATCTTGATCCACACATAGACTTCACAAGTACTTGACTGTACCCAGTAGCCTTCCGTGATTATATTAAAAATACACGTAGTCTGACACCAAAACACAGTGAGTTGTTTGCAAGTCACTATCATGATCTCAAGTTTGAGGGATACTTATGTCCATACATTTTGTGAGCTGTTCTTAACAGCAAAGTGTTCTACAGATGAGTCACTTGTTCAGTGATGATGTACTTCTACATCTCATCTGTATGCCATACTAGTGTCTCTACACTCCTTGGTTAAGAGAATAACCAATCTATATAGTACATAATGACCTACACTTGATCAACATCATCGTTCTTTAATGATGTATCATTTGATCACGAATATATTTAAGAACTATTCGATAAATCTTCTTTTATCGATTGTCATATAGTTCTAAGAACTTCATCACAACACAAGAGTTCTAATAAAAAAAATATACATCTTGTGATGAAAAATATCAAATAATTTTTATTATTTCATAATTCATATACAATTACAAAGAGCACAATCGTCTAAATGATTGGCTTTAGGACACATTTTCTAATATTATGAGCATTCATATGGCTATTTTGCACCTTCCATCTATTGTCATGTATGGATATTGGAAAGTGGATGATATTATGGGCTGACCCAGAACAAATTTGTGTCCAACCTGTATTATGGTAATGCTTTATCCTAATTGGTAGAGAATTATACAATCTTTCTAAGACAATGTTCCACAAGCTCTCTATGCTTCTTTAATTCTACATAAAAATTTGATTAGTCTGAAAACATTGAATAGTTTAGTTGAAGCTCTTTCATGTGTGCTCTAAAGGAGAGTTTCATTGGAGGTTCTATTGTATCTTGGAAACCTGCTATAAAGCTAGCGCACAAAAGGGAGCAAAAGTCTTTGCTAAAGAGCATCTATTGATGTGGCTTGCTTCCTTATCCTCGTATCTACTTTTTCGATCTAAATATTTGTCTTGTTCCATTTTGAACATCTTATTTATACTCTATATTAAATATGGAATCTAAAAGCTGCTTGATGGCTCTTGTCCACTTGCTGTACTCCACATGGATATTTAAGGTGCCTCGCAAGAAAAAGAAAAAAATTAGCATCCATTTAGAAGAGGTTGGAAGGAAGAAAAAGGAGAGAAGGTGCTCGCAAGGGGGCATAGGTGGAGCCTACTTTTGTCTTTTCTTTATGGCTATATAATAGGCTCCATATGAATTTTTGATGTACCTTGCAAAAAGGAGAAAAAATCAGCATCAATACTGATTTGGAGGAGGTCGAAAGAGGAAATAAAAGGTACTCATAAGAGAGCATGTGGGGGGGATAGGTGGAGCATGCTTCCACCTTTTCTCCATGGATAAGTGGTGTTATTTTGTGAAAGAAAAGGACAAAAAGTCAAAATCTAGCCTACAAGCCTCTGCCCCTATTTTTTGTTGAGTCGCATCCTCTGGATGAGGAGAAAGTCAAAATCTACTTTGTAGGAGCATCCAAGACTACGTCGGTAGGGAATGGATGTAGGCATGCTCTAGAATGCTTTTACACAACTGCAATATGCAGATGAGTGCTATTGGAGTAGCCCTTAGGATTATTTAACCATCTCGAGATCAGAGCTTCAATGCGGACTTCTCACTCTAGTTTATCTTTTTCTCTTTTCAACTTTTAAAATATCTTCGAGGGGAGTTATTGTTGGTTGTGACAGCTTTCCATATCCTGTATTATTTTTATCTAGGAGGGGTTGCTAGAAAATGACCAACAAAAAAAAATGAAGTGCAAAGGGGCATGGATGGATGGATCATAGTATGGGAGCAAGATAATATATATTTTATGCACAGCATCTGCACTGTTTCTTTTAAATTTTTTTCTCTATGCCCTCTCAAGTTTTTGGACAGAGCATGTAACTGTCACATGCAAGAATCATAGGTGTGGCCTCATGGATGACAGAAAAAAGAAATGAAACTAAAAAGATGCATTTTTTTCTACAAATAACATGAAAAAAAAATGCCGCATCATTGTTTTTTTTTTTTGAATTTTTGGGGGATGGAAAACCATCGGTGATCTACATAACTTTTTTCTTTTTAAAAAGTTTCAAATCTTCTAGAAAAAGATAGGACAGAAAAGAATAGTCAGAAGAATAAAAATATGGAGGAAAAGGAGGAGCACAAAAAGAAGAAAGAAGGAGAAAAAGAAAAAGAGTAGGGTGAATTTTTTTCTGATTTTTGTTTTGCTACAGAGCAAAAATCCAAAAAGACATGGAGCATAGGACTTGAGATAAGAATAAGGAGAAGGAGGAGAATAAAGGAAAAGAAGAAGAAGGAAAATATATCTTTTTTTATTTTTTTGTTATTGGATGGAAAACCAAATGAAAACCTCTTAGAGATCTATAGAAGCCCTTTTTTTTTTTACAAGAAAAAATTATTTCAAATATACTGGAAATAAGTGGAAAGAAATATGCAATTGAAAACAAAAGAGAAGATGGAGGTAACAAGGAGGAGATGAAGAATGAAGGAGAAAAAGAAGAAGAAAAAGATAAAAAAATTCTTAAGAAAAGGAGTATAGGATTTGGGAAAAAAAGTTTCTATTCTCTTTTGTCATATGAAATGAAAAATTTAAAAAAAAATTCTGTTTTTCTTCTTTTGCTAAAGGATGAAAATCCAAAAAAAGAAAACTAGAGTATACAATTTAGAAAGGAGGAGAAGGAGAGGGGAAAGAAGGAAGAGGAGAAAAGGAAGGGGGAAAAAGGTTGTTTCCCCTATTTTTTTTCAAGAAGAAGAAGAAGGAGGAGGAGGAGAAGAAGAAGACAAAGAATTTTCTTTTTTTTTCATTTTTTATTTTGCTATGGAATGGACATTCGATAAAAAATTTATATTTTTATTTTACTATGACATAAAGATGTGAAAAAAAGAAATGGACCACAAGATCATGGAAGAAGGAGAAGAAGAAGAAGAAGAAAGGAGGAGAAGAGTTAGGAAGGCGAGGAGGAAATTTTCTTTTTTTTTGTTTTTTTCTAAAAGAAGAAGAAGAAGGAGAAGGAGAAGGAGAAGGAGAAAAGGAAAAAAAAGAAAAATCCAAATGGCCAGCTATAGGGATGAAGTTGACTTACCAAATCTAGTCGTTTGTTGGTTGAAGATGCGAGAGGAAAGGGAGAATAAATTTTAACATGCAAAGGTTTCATCAAAAGGATATTACTGTAATATATCACATCATCAAGCAGATCCCTTTAAATCTATCGATACTTATAATTCATCAAATACAAGAAACATATGTCAGAATAAGGATATCACTTTCGTATGGTATAATCCTAATCTTAATCTTCAGAGACAATAGCATATCTCTTGAAGAAGAGCTTTTTCAAACCCTAAAGCACACTAACAAAGATAATGACAAATCTCTTCAGAGAATGGGTTATCTAAAAGTAGATGGTCATTGGAATCATTTGGGATTAGAATAAGCAGCTTGAATAAGATGAGCCAGCTCCTAAAGATCCAAGTGCAGTAGGACCATCATCTTCCATGCTAGAGCACCCTCTTGAGTATGGTGGTATTATTAGTCTAAGTGAGGGTCATAAGAAATTATGTAGAAAGTGTCAGATAGGACTTTGGCATCTATGAGGATTAAATTTCAATGGCTTGCAGATCTGATTGAGAGAGGATATACTTCGACAATTACTTTGCCTTGAGATACTACCGTTGCTTCTATTATCACTATAAGAAAACTGTTAATTACCGATGGATAAAATCCGACTTTACTCTATCTCCATTCTATCATTAAACTTGATAGAGACCGTCTAGCGACTGATTAGCGATAAAATCAAGGTGGTAGTAAAAAGCTTCATTGCTAAACTAGTGATGGATGTCTTTGCGTCGCTAAATTTATTTAGCGATGGATTAACAATTCTATTTTGGCCATCATTAAAATCATGGCACAACCCTGATAATATACAATGATTTATCTTTAAATGTCACAATTTCATCGCTAAAAAAATTAAAAAAATAAAATCATCATTAATCCGTCATTATGCGGTATTTAATATAATTACAAAAACTTATCATCTGTCACTATTCTGATAGTATTTAGTTGCTAATATAATGTATTATTCGTCGCTACTTTGTCATTAGTCTATCATTAAAACTAAATATTTTCCATCGCTATGTTGTCAGTATGTAGTCATTAATATAGTGTCTCATTAGTCGTTAGTTTGTTGCTAGTGTGTCGTTAAATATAAATATATTTTATTGTTAGTCTGTCATTGTTCTGTCATTATGCTATTTGTTCAACATCCTAGTTAGTCTTTAATTCATCATGATTCCATCGCTAATTTTATTTTTAAGATTAGATTCCGTCAACAGACCATCTCCATTTTATCACTGAAATTTTTAATTTTTTTTTTCATTTTTTTCAATACCTAAAATTAATATCTGCATAACTAATAACATCCATGTTGGTGCAAAAATCCGCTTGCGCCGGAGAAGCTGGAGTCGGGGAAGCCGCGGTCGCCGTCGAGACCTGCAAGGAAAGTCTAAACCGGAGGTGGGGTTGCTCCGGCAAGACCCTCCGACGCTCAAGTCAGTTTTCTGCCTCAACAAGAATGGAGTGCTCGAACGGAGAATTTAGCAGAGTTTTGAGATAAGAAAGAATGAGCTTAAAGAATAACGTATCTGGATCCCCCTTTTATAGGCGGAGGAGGCAACGGATTGATGGCGACGTTTGTAACCGCCTGGTAGTGGGCCGTCCATGGTCAGGAGAATTGATTGCAAAAGATAATGGAGTAGACACGTGGTCATCACCTCGACCCGCCACGTGGAATCTGTTATGAGGGGTGGAGCAGCGTCCGTTGTCAGCGGACAGGAGAATCGCATGGTATCCGTTGTAGGAGGTGGAGCAGGTTCGTGGCCGTCACTGTGGCCTGCCAGGGGATAGTGGAGCTGTGCGGAGTCCGCCACAGGAAGTGGAGCAGGGCGGCTATGGTTACTGCGGCCTGTCAGGGAATGACGGTACTGCGCGGAGTCCGCCACAGGAAGTGGAGCAGGGTCGTGGCCGTTTTGAGGGCCTGTCAGGGAGCGTGGATCTGTCGATTGAAGCTCGGCAACGGGCGGAGCCCGATTTCTGTTGAGGTCCGGGTGAGGTCCTCCTGGCGGTAGGGGTCGTGAGCGGAGCCCGACTCCCGAGGGAGTCCGGGCGGAACCCCCTTGGTGCTGAAGTTGTGGGTGGAGCCCGGCTCTCGTAGGAGTCCGGGCGGAGTCTGCTCGCGACTGTAGTCGCTGGCATCAGGGATGAGGCTCGGCTCCCTTAAGGCTCGGCTCCTCCAGCAGTTGGTACCGAGAGCGGAGCCCGGTTCCCGTGGGAGTCTGGGCGGAGCTGTTCTGATGTTGGCGGCGGAGCGCGGCTCCCGTAGGAGTCCGGGCGGAGCTGCGCTGATGTCGTCGATGGAGCCGGGCTCCCGTAGGAGTCCGGGCGGAGCTGCGCCGCAATCAAAGTTAAGGGTGAAGTCCGGCTCTGGTAGGAGTCCGGATGGAGCTTACCAGCAGTTGATACTGAGAGCAGAGCCCGGCTCCCGTAGGAGTCCGGGCGGAGCTGTTCTGATGTTGGCGGCAGAGTTCGGCTCCCGTAGGAGTCCGGGCGGAGCTGCGCTGATGTCGTCGATGGAGCCCGGCTCCCATAGGAGTCCGGGCGGAGCTGCACTTGCTGTCGGCGGTGGAGCCCGGCTCCCGTAGGAGTCCGGGCGGAGCTGCACTTGCTGTCGGTGGTGGAGTCCGGCTCCCGTAGGAGTCCGGGCGGAGCTGCACTTGCTGTCGGCGATGGAGCCCGGCTCCCCTAGTAGTTCGGGCGGAGCTGCACTTGCTGTCGGCGGTGGAGCCCGGCTCCCGTAGGAGTCCGGGCGGAGCTGCACTTGCTGATGTCGATTCCGTTGAGGGTTCCGACTGTGGGTATTTTATACCCAACACCAGTCCCCCTACATCCGAGTTTTGAATTTCAAACGAAGGAAGTACACAGAGGTACAGCCGAAACCATCCCCTCGAATCTCGCGTCCTGCCGCTCCCAGATATTTTGGCATTAAATGAGCGCCTGCCGGAGTCTTTTCGAATTGGGGCGGTACGAGGGGACGCTTCGAAGACCCCGCAGGTACGCTGGCCTAGGTACGGTGCAATTATGATCCTGCCAACCGTCAGCCGCCTTTAGCCGTCTGCCACGGGGAGTGGGACACGCGTCGGATGCGGACTGGCCTGGGGGGATTCGAGATCATTATGGCACCGGATCCCAGGGTCTATTTAAACCCGTCCTCCCCCTTCAGGCGTCCCACTCCGTTTCTGATTTCTTGCTGGCGTCTGTCATCTCCCCGAGAGTCTGCTCTAGCGAACGCCCTCTCGAGCCGTAGGCGCCTTCCGCTTCTCGCTCCCCAGGCCCCCAGAGCAAGATAGGTTAGTGCTAACCTTCTTCTTCTTACCGCCTAGGGGCTTCTCCTCTTTTCATCTCTTTTGTGTCTTCTTCTGAGTTGACCTTCGGCGTCTCGCTCCCTTCTCGGTCTGCCTTTCTAGGGCCCTTTAGGTTCTCCCCCCAAAAAAAATGTCTTCCGACTCTTCTGCCCCCGTAAGTTCTGGGAGTTCCTCTGCTTCGAACCCCCAGGCCCCCGTTTCTGCGGACGAACCCGCGTTCGGGGCGGGGCCTCGCCCGATTTTCGCACCAGGCGCCATTCCATGTTCGTCGACTCCGGACGAACTCCTCCTGATAAGGGCTCGGTACGGGGTTCCTTCGGAGTATGACCTGGAGCTTCCTGGCCCCTCTGACCGGGCCAGCGCTCCTCCTCCTGGTCGCTTTTGTTTGTACCAGGAGGCATTCCGTGCCGGACTCCGGCTTCTGCTTCCTGCCTTTGTTGCCGCCTTCTTTCATTTCTTAGACATTTCTCTCGCTTCTGTCGCCCCGAATTCCTTTAGGTTTTTGATAGGGTTTCTCTCTCTCTGCCATATAGCCGAGGTCCAGCCATCCCTCTCTCTGTTCAGACATTTCTACACCTTCAAACGCCATCCTTCAGCGAAGGACTGGTGGTACTTCTCCCCCCAGTTCGGTAAGAAGGGGTTGCTGAAGGGTGCCCCTTCTTCGATTCACAACTGGAAGGAGAAATTTTTCTTTGTCTACTGCCCGACCCTGGAACTAGGTCTGCCCCCTTGGGGGTCTCTGAGGGATTCCGTCCGCCGGGCTCCCAGCCTAGGAGAGGACGACCTCCAGGCTGCCCAGAAGCTTCTGAGTTATCCCGCTCCTTCCCTTCCTAACCTTCTGAGGGAGCAGCTTCTTTTCAACATCGGCCTGAGCCCTCAGGATCCAGCAAGTATATATCTTTCCTTTTCTTGTCTTCTTATTCTTTCTTCTTTTTCTTTTTTTTCTCTTCTCTCTTTTTTTTTTTTTTTTTTTGACTCTGGACTGATCGGTGCCGCTTTCTCTTTCTTCTTTTCTTTTCCTGTTGTGTGTTTTTTTTTTTTTTTTTTTTAGCAATGGACACCGAAGCCACGCGGATGCTCGCCAAGGCTATGAGAGCTCAGAAGAGGAAGGGCGCGACGACCTCCGGTTCGGCGAAGAGGGCCAGGGTGGAGGAGACGAGCTTGGCCGCGCCTGTCCAGGTGACCCCGGCCATCGACATTCCTTCGGACGCCGAGCCAGCGGCCCCTCGGGCTTCCCCAAGGAGCCCGCCGACTGGGGTCCCTGTTCCGGAGGTTCGCCCCACTGGGGCGCCCGCCGCAGGGAGGAGGAGGAAATCGGTGGCCCGCAGGGTGAGCAGCCACCGAGCCGCTGTAGACGAGTCCGTCTGCTCCGAGGGGGGATCGGAGAACCCCTTCAACGATAAGGCTCTGATCCGACGGCTGCTCGATGGTTGCATTCTGTCCGACGTCGTGGAGAGGATCGACCACGCCGATCCCGAGCAGCGGGCCTGGGACACTTTGGGGTCCTTTCTTGAGGTAAGCGGATTTTTATTTGCACAGTTGCTCGGTCTTTGTTGTAATTCTCTGTCTGTCCTTGCAGATCGGGCACCAGCTCTTCGCCTATGTCGAGGCGTCGGGCCGCATGAGAAGGGACCTTCTTCGGGCGGAGGAGCGCTGCCAAGACGAGGTTGCTCGTCTTCAAGCGAAGACGGCCGAGGTGGCCGCCCTCCGGGAGGCCCTGGAGAGAGAGAGACAAGACCGGGAAGAGGAAAGACGAGCCCGGGAGGAGGAGAGACGAAGCTTGGAGGAGTCGGCGAGGAAGGCGGAGGCCGAGGTCGCCCATCTGGCCGAGCAAACTCCGGTTCTGGTCTCGGAGGCCAGGACCCTTGTGGTGGAGGAGTTCAAGGCCTCTGCGGAGATGAGGGAGCTGAACGTCCAGTTCGGTCTGGAGGCGTTTACCAAGGGGTTCGAGCTCTGCCGGGAGAGGGTGGCCAGTAGATACCCCGATCTTGATCTCGGCCTTTTGGAGGAGTCTGACGACGAGGCCGCCCCTTCGTCCGCCGCTACCGCAGTCGCACCCCCCGCGCCGAGCTCTCCACCCCCTGCCCCCGAGGTCTGAGACCTCCGATCTTGTATCTTTCCTTTATCGCCATATTTCCTTTCCGCTTGTCTTCAAAATTAATCAATAAAGTCGAACTTCTTATTGTGGGTGGCCTTTCCTTCCCCCTGCTCCTTCTTTTCTGCCTTTCTTCTTGTAATGAGTTGGTCTTTGACGTTTGCTTCTTCCGATGGCAGTGTCCTGCCGAAGCACTCTCCTTGCCCCTGGGGGTCCCGCTGAAGTCAGCTATCCAACGGCTAAAAAAGGAGGTCCTCCACCTGACGAAGAAGTTGAAAAGGTCGGAGGACGAGCTCCGCAAGTCGAAAAAATGCTATTCCGAGGCTGCCGCTGAGGCCGCCCATTTCAGGAGTCTCCAAGTGAAGGCAATCATGGACTACAGCCGGAGGAAGGCGAACTTCACAAAGGAGCTCGAGGAATGCACGAAGAGCGCCAGCGACCGAACTTGGGCTCAAGAAGCCAGGATCAGCGCCCTTAAGGTGGAGCTGTCAGCTGCGAAGAGGAGGATCGGCCAGCTGGAAGGGAACTCATCCCGGCTCACGGTGCGGGATGAGCAGATATGGTCACAAAAGGTCTCCGACCTCCAGAAGCAGCTTCAGGATGCTGAGATGAGCCACGATGTGCAGCGGGCCAACTGGCGCCGGCAGGTAGAAGAGTACAAAGGGAGATTTCGTCAAACGGCGGACGAGGTCGTTCGTCTCCAGAGGCAGTTGGTTACTAGGGCGCAGCTTGCCAACGCCCAAGATGCCGAAGAGCTCCTAGCCCTGAGGGGCACTGTCGAGGGGATTTCTGTCTCTCTTGAGGAGAAGACAGCCGAGCTTCAACAAGTGAGCATCCAACTGGCGCTTGAGCGGAGGGCCATCGCGGACGCAGAGGCGGAGTCCGAAGTTCTGCGGAAGCAGCATCGAGAAGCGGAGGCTGAAAGTCGGCGACTTCGTCAGGCGCTCCAGGATACACTGCGGAAAAAGGAAGAACTAGAAGAAGCAGTGGAGAGCCTGAGGCAGTCCTGGTCGAGGGATGGGAGTGATAACCCTAGGTCGGAGGGAGTAGGGCCTCCTTAGAGTTCTTTTGTCTTCATGTAATCACCCCCTTTTTTTTTTGTCGTTTTGCTCTTCTTTCCCTGGCCGTCCTGGCCCTGTAGTATGCATATGGGAAATGAAAAAAGTGCTTTGCGCTACCTCGTCCACGCATAACATGATGCTGTTGTCTGTTGACCTTCTCTTATCATTCGACTTGTCGTCGCGGGGGGGGGGCTCTTCCCTTTCATCCGTCCTTGTCGTGTGGTCGGGTTTCGCCGCCATTATTAACCCCTGCTGCAGGAGTGGCTGACGGAGCCCGGCTTCCGTGGGAGTCCGGGCGAAGTCTTCCTTGTCGTAGGAACCCGGCTTCCGTAGGAGTCCGGGTGAAACCTTCTTTGCGGCGGGACCCGGCTCCCGTAGGAGTCCGGGCGAAGTCTTCCTTGTCATAGGAACCCGGCTCCCGTAGGAGTCCGGGTGAAACCTTCTTTGCGGCGGGACCCGGCTCCCGTAGGAGTCCGGGTGAAGTCCTTTTGGCGGCGGAACCCGACTCCCGTAGGAGTCCGGGTGAAACCTTCTTTGCGGCGGGACCCGGCTCCCGTAGGAGTCCGGGTGAAGTCCTTTTGGCGGCGGAACCCGGCTCCCGTAGGAGTCCGGGTGAAGTCCCCTTGGCGGCGGAACCCGGCTCCCGTAGGAGTCCGGGTGAAGTCTCCTTGGCGGCGAAACCCGGCTCCCGTAGGAGTCCGGGTGAAGTCTCCTTTGGCGTAGGGATCGGCTCCCGTAGGAGTCCGGGTGAAACCTTCTTTATGGCGGGACCCGGCTCCCGTAGGAGTCCGGGTGAAGTCCTTTTGGCGGTGGAACCCGGCTCCCGTAGGAGTCCGGGTGAAGTCTCCTTGGCGGCGGAACCCGGCTCCTGTAGGAGTCCGGGTGAAGTCCTTTTGGCGGCGGAACCTGGCTCCCGTAGGAGTCCAGGTGAAGTCTCCTTTGGCGTAGGGACCCGGCTCCCGTAGGAGTCCGGGTGAAACCTTCTTTGCGGCGGGACCCGGCTCCCGTAGGAGTCCGGGTGAAGTCCTTTTGGCGGCGGAACCCGGCTCCCGTAGGAGTCCGGGTGAAGTCTCCTTGGCGGCGGAACCCGGCTCCCGTAGGAGTCCGGGTGAAGTCCTTTTGGCGGCGAAACCCGGCTCCCGTAGGAGTCCAGGTGAAGTCTCCTTTGGCGTAGGGACCCGGCTTCCGTAGGAGTCCGGGTGAAACCTTCTTTGCGGCGGACCCGGCTCCCGTAGGAGTCCGGGTGAAGTCCTTTGGCGGCGGAACCCGGCTTCCGTAGGAGTCCGGGTGAAGTCTCCTTGGCGGCGAAACCTGGCTCCCGTAGGAGTCCGGGTGAAGTCTCCTTTGACGTAGGGACCCGGCTCCCGCAGGAGTCCGGGCCTTCCATTTTGCTCATGTCAGGACGAGGTTCTCCTCCTGTTCCTGACAGGGCTGTGGGGGCACATTAGGGCATTGCAAGGCCTCTCCCCCCATCCGGTCTAAAAGAACCGGGCCTTTGACTTTGCTCAAGTTAGGGCGAGGTTCTCCTCCTGTTTCTAACAGGGCTGTGGGGGCACATTAGGGCGTTGTAAGGCCTCTCCCCCCATCCGGTCTAAAAGAACCGGGCCTTCGACTTTGCTCAAGTTAGGGCGAGGTTCTCCTCCTGTCCCTAACAGGGCTGTGGGGGCACATTAGGGCGTTGTAAGGCCTCTCCCCCATCCGGTCTAAAAGAACCGGGCCTTTGACTTTGCTCAAGTTAGGGCGAGGTTCTTCTCCTGTCCCTAACAGGGCTGTGGGGGCACATTAGGGTGTTGTAAGGCCTCTCCCCCCATCCGGTCTAAAAGAACCGGGCCTTTGACTTTGCTCATATCAGGACGAGGTCCTCCTCCTGTTCCCGACATGGCCGTTGTTTTTGGAGGGGTCATATTTAGTCATAATACATCCATGTTAAGTAGGAGGGGCACGTTAGCTAGAAAGAAGAGTAGATTCAAAACGAAATAGTAAGTGATACATTTACAGTTCTCCCGCTCCTCCTTGAGGCCCTCCGGCGATGGAGTCGATGGTCCTGATAGGAGGCCGGTCCCCGGGCTGCTCCTCCCTTTTCTGCGGTTCGGGCGGTGGGAGGGCTCTTGGCCGGTCTCTCCTACCCTCAGGCCTGCGGCGGATGAACCTGTCGAGTCGACCTCGCCGGATGAGCTCCTCGATCTCGTCCTGGAGCTGGATGCATTCTTCGGTGTCATGATCGTGGTTGCGGTGGTAGAGGCAGAACTTGTTGGGGTTGCACTTCCCGGGGTGCGTGCGCATCCTCTCTGGCCTAGGGAGCTGCTCCCTGACCTCCATCAACACCTGGGCCTTCGAGGCGTTGAGGGGGGCGTAGTTGCGAAACTTTCCTGGCGGGGAACCCCGCCGAAACCTGTTGTCCGGGCTTCTCTGCCTGCGCGCCCTGGGGGGAGTATGGGCGCGCTTGTGTCCAGGAGGGGATCGGGAGCGAGGCCGGGCTTCCTTTGGCCTCTTCTCGACTGCGGGCTTACTAGAATCTCCCGCCTGACGTTCCCTCGCAGTCTCTTCGTCCTTCATTTTGAAGGCCTCTTCCGCTCGGGCGTATCCTTCAGCCCGAGCCAGTAGATCAGCAAAATCTCTGGGGTACTTCTTCTCCAGGGAGTACAAGAGGTCGTTCTTCTGAAGGCCACCTTTCAGGGCGGCCATGGCGACTGACTGGTCCAAGTTTCGGACCTCCAACGCCGCGATGTTGAAGCGGTTGACGTAGGCCCGGATGGACTCCCCTTCCCTCTGCTTGATGTTGATGAGGGACTCCGAACCTTTTCGGGGATGCCGGCTGCTGACAAAATGGGCCACGAATTGGTGGCTCATTTGATCGAAGGAGAATATGGTACCCGGCTTCAGAGCCGAGTACCAGTTCTTTGCTGCTCCCTTCAAAGTAGACGGGAAAGCCCGGCATAAGATGGCGTCGGGAGCACCATGAAGCAGCATCATCGTTCGGAAGGCCTCCAGATGGTCCACCGGGTCCGACGTCCCGTCGTAGCTTTCAAACTGGGGGAGCTTGAAACTCGGCGGGATCGATTCCTACATAATCATTTGGGAGAAGGGAGGGTCAGTGCAGATATCCTCACCATAAGCGGGAGGCGCATGGCGGAGTTCTTCGATCCGCCAGTTCATTTCCTGGAGCCTCCGGTCCAGGAAGTCCTCTCGACTCCGAGTCTCGAGGGTCCTTTGGCAGAACGGGGGCAGGGATCTCCCAGGGGTGGAGTCGTGGTCCGATTGAGGGCTCTCTACCCTCGGATTCACCTTCCCAGGAAGGACGGGGGGGCTGGCCCAGGTGGCCCGCCCCACCGCCGGGTTCTGGCATTCCGGAGATGCCCCCTCCGGATGCGCCGATGCCTGCGGCTGCTGCTGCTGTATTGCTTGTACGGCCTCGACGAGGCCTTTGACCTGCTGCACCAGCAAGTCAAACTGCTCCGCACCGACCGCCGCCGCCGGAGGGGGAGGAGGAGGAGGCTGAGAAATGGGAGGGGAGGCCGGAGCCTGAGATCTGGCCGTGGAGGCCGTGGACCGCTGGGTGGACGCCTTGCGCGGAGGCATCGAGTGTCGATCTCGCGGGGGAGGATTAGGAGTGGATGACGGAGAGATGGCCGGAAGCGGGTCCGTTGAGCGCTCCTTCAAGAACAAGGGTGCTGCGAAGGTTCGCCCCTTCCTCTAGCGCCAATCCTGTTGGTGCAAAAATCCGCTTGCGCCGGAGAAGCTGGAGTCGGGGAAGCCGCGGTCGCCGTCGGGACCTGCAAGGAAAGTCTAAACCGGAGGTGGGGTTGCTCCGGCAAGACCCTCCGACGCTCAAGTCAGTTTTCTGCCTCAACAAGAATGGAGTGCTCGAACGGAGAATTTAGCAGAGTTTTGAGATAAAAAAGAATGAGCTTAAAGAATAACGTATCTGGATCCTCCTTTTATAGGCGGAGGAGGCAACGGATTGATGGCGACGTTTGTAACCGCCTGGTAGTGGGCCGCCCATGGTCAGGGGAATTGATTGCGAAAGATAATAGAGTAGACACGTGGTCATCACCTCGACCCGCCACGTGGAATCTGTTATGAGGGGTGGAGCAGCGTCCGTTGTCAGCGGACAGGAGAATCGCATGGTATCCGTTGCAGGAGGTGGAGTAGGTTCGTGGCCGTCACTGTGGCCTGCCAGGGGATAGTGGAGCTGTGCGGAGTCCGCCACAGGAAGTGGAGCAGGGCGGCTATGGTTACTGCGGCCTGTCAGGGAATGACGGTACTGCGCGGAGTCTGCCACAGGAAGTGGAGCAGGGTCGTGGCCATTTTGAGGGCCTGTCAGGGAGCGTGGATCTGTCGATTGAAGCTCGACAACGGGCGGAGCCCGGTTTCTGTTGAGGTCCGGGTGAGGTCCTCCTGGCGGTAGGGGTCGTGAGCGGAGCCCGACTCCCGAGGGAGTCCGGGCGGAACCCCCTCGGTGCTGAAGTTGTGGGTGGAGCCCGGCTCTCGTAGGAGTCCGGGCGGAGTCTGCTCGCGACCGTAGTCGCTGGCGTCAGGGATGAGGCTCGGCTCCCTTAAGGCTCGGCTCCTCCAGCAGTTGGTACTGAGAGCGGAGCCCGGTTCCCGTGGGAGTCCGGGCGGAGCTGTTCTGATGTTGGTGGCGGAGCCCGGCTCCCGTAGTAGTCCGGACGGAGCTGCGCTGATGTCGTCGATGGAGCCCGACTCCCGTAGGAGTCCGGGCGGAGCTGCGCCGCAATCAAAGTTAAGGGTGAAGTCCGGCTCTGGTAGGAGTCCGGATGGAGCTTACCAGCAGTTGATACTGAGAGCGGAGCCCGGCTCCCGTGGGAGTCCGGGCGGAGCCGTTCTGATGTTGGCGGCGGAGCCCGGCTCCCGTAGAAGTCCGGGCTGCGCTGATGTCGTCGGTGGAGCCCGGCTCCCGTAGGAGTCCGGGCGGAGCTGCGCTGATGTCGTCGGTGGAGCCCGGCTCCCGTAGGAGTTCGGGCAGAGCTGCGCTGATGTCGTCGGTGGAGCCCGGCTCCCGTAGGAGTCCGGGCGGAGCTGCGCTGCAATCAAAGTTAAGGGTGAAGTCCGGCTCTGGTAGGAGTCCGGATGGAGCTTACCATCAGTTGATACTGAGAGCGGAGCCCGGCTCCCGTAGGAGTCCGGGCGGAGCTGTTCTGATGTTGGCGGCGAAGTCCGGCTCCCGTAGGAGTCCGGACGGAGCTGCGCTGATGTCGTCGATGGAGCCCGGCTCCCGTAGGAGTCCGGGCGGAGCTGCACTTGCTGTCGGCGGTGGAGCCCGGCTCCCGTAGGAGTCCGGGCGGAGCTGCACTTGCTGTCGGCGGTGGAGCCCGGCTCCCGTAGGAGTCCGGGCGGAGCTGCACTTGCTGATGTCGATTCCGTTGAGGGTTCCGACTGTGGGTATTTTATACCCAACAATCCATAAGAACAATATCCAATCTCCTATTTTTTGACTTAAGCAATATCAATTCTTCTATTTTAGCAAGATACACTCAATCATCGAATCTATAATATGTTATCCAAACCTAATAAAGAATAATTTTCATAACACCATAAGTATATGCAAATGCACATAGAATACATATAATATCAATCACATATGTCCAAAACATATGAAGTACAAAAATGATAAAGTGTATAAAAAAAGACAAGTGGTACATCATAAAGTACACAACAACCTATAAAGTGCCTAGAGGTATATCACTTCCACCATAGCTATATCCACTTCTATCTCCCTCCGATGCATGCTGCTCTAAAGTAGAATCCTAAACATCATACATCCACGTATAAGTATAATATAGAATAAAAATGAAGAAAGATATAAAAGTTGTATTACTTCAACTACCTATGGTCGAGTTGGAGTTTGAGCCATCGGAGAAAATGTCGATGGAGTGTATGGGTGTGGCGGCATCCATCCAGAAGGAGTAGCCCACCAAGCAGATGGCCAATGCCATGGAGCTGCAATGGGAGTCATACCCGAAGACCCAGGAGAATGCTCAGCTATCGATCCAGGTGATGTTGGTGGTGGCTGCGAATGCATCAATTGAGACAAGCCATGAAGAATCCAATCTATAGATTGCTGTTGTGCAAAAAGAACCTAACCTATTGTATTTTATTGTATCTGAATATTCTGATTTAACTTATCCATATTCTCCAACATTTGATGCATCTCTATCGTCACTTTATCGTTCGAATGTGGCTGTGCACCACATCCAACAGTGCTATTTTGAGATGATGTACTGTTGGATTTAGATGGAGGAGTAACTAAGATATAATCTAACCCAAATACT
>NC_025995.2:21556720-21581277 GCF_000442705.2 Elaeis guineensis
CTGGTTTAATTAGTTTCGATTAGATCAACCTAACAGTTCATGCTAGACCGCTTAGCCAAGAATCAAGTCCATTTGGTTCTTATTAAAGATATGGACTTGACCAACTACAACTATTGTAATTGATCTAGAAAATCTTGACCTAATCTAAGACAACAATTGATTAGATTTAGTCAGTTCTCTAATTAAGTCCATCTTTAATCTAACCATAGGTCTAACCCAATTAATGGACCTAATTCTCACTAACCCATTAACCCAATGTGTTATGGTTTGTATCTTAGGTTCTTCAATTCACAATCCTAGAACATAATCAAAATAACTTCTTAATTCTTAATTAAGTTTTGGGCTGAGGGTTGGGTTCGGCTTTTTAAAAAATAATTTTCATATTTATAAAATAATTTTACAATATGATTCTACTAATCATATTGCATGTTTGATTCATAATCAAGATGCAAGTGAAATAAACATGAAACTACTTTAGATCTAATCTAAACAGGTTCATATAATTGAAATAATTTAATTTTAAATAATTTTTTTGCATAAAAATTATTAACAAAGAGATTTTATTTTAGATTTAAATATTTTTTAAATTTAATAAATCATAAATTTAATCTAGATCATATCTAACAAATATATGATTAAAGACAGATCTACACGAACTAGACAACTTTTGCACTGTAAGGGGTAAACCTTACAGCAGGACAACTTGCAGTTCGTGATTGATCTAAAATTTTAATTTTAGATTTAATAATCAGATTATAAATTAGATCTAATCTAAGAAATAATCTAAGCATGTATAAATAATCATGTAATGAAGAACCTAGGCTTTGATACCAATTGAAGGAACCAAATCTAGGATTTCAGGGTTAGATCTTGAACCTTTTTCAAGATCATGCAGTGGAAGACTAAAATAAATCAAAATTTATTTTTTAAAATCAAAAATTTCTAGATCTAAGATTTATTACATGATTATTACATAATATTAAATCAGAAATTAAAATATATAGAGCATGAACTACATGTTGATCATATCAACATATTTCTATACTACATCTAATGTATGTATTAAACAATAGATCAGATCTATTACCTTGCAAGTTAGATTTCTAACCTTACTGATCAGGCTTAAGGATGATGTTGCAAGCCGCACATACATCCGACCTCTAAGAGTCGTCCACACGAGCCCACGAATCTCGACCAGAAGTCCTGCTTCAGGAAATCAGCACAGTATGCTAGTACTGCACTGATTTTCTTTGATGGTTGATCAGGTGCCTCCTTCTTTTGATTTGGGCTCTTCAAAGATGAGAAGTAGAAGGAGAGTTTCAGATCTGAGACATTCTCAGAAAACTCAAGATGGAGGAAGGAAGAGATGAAAACAAACAACCCTAGAAGAAGACCCTCTTCTTCTTCTCATTTCTCTCTCTAAACACCCTATCTTGTGTCAATTATATCTCTTGACCCAAAGATCTTTTCTCTAATTTTTAGATGGCCCAAAGGTATCTCAAATCTCTATCTTATTCAAAAATTTCATAAAGAAAATCATTTTATAGAGAGAGATATGATAGAGTCCTTTTCTAGGTCAAATACCTAGTTAAGGCTTATCCAAACATGCAAGATAAGTGGTGCCCAACTCTTGAGCACCTCCTCCTTATTTTCATGCATGGACTATTAGAAAAAGGTACACAATGTAACCCTAAAGGCCATAAAAATTAAAAAAAAATTGGATAAATTCGATGCAAAATTGAAAGAGTTTTGGATTTTAAAACTCTATCTCATAGAATTCGAAATCCAAACTTATTCCTCTTTGATTTGATCCAAAGCACCTTCCATGTAAGAAAGAAGAGAGAAAACCTTTTGTGGATGTGGGAGAGACCTGGGAGAGGGCTTTTCTCACACAAAATAAGAGGGGATTGGCGTGGAATAAGAGAGAGAGGGCGTGGGGGGGGGCTTATGTGGCGCAAGGTGGAATCCTAGTCTTACTAGGATTCTAACTCATGACTTGTTTTAATTTGGTTTCTCAAATCAAATCAAACCAAAATTAGATCAACCCAATTAAAATAGGTTTAACCAATTAAGAACCTAATTTAATCAGATTAAATTAGATTTAAATTTAATTTAATTTTTTAATCAAATTAGAAATTAGGTTGACCCAAGTCCTAATTGAACTAGGACTAGTTTTTTTCTTGCACTTGGCTTATCTAATTAACCAATTGGACTTGATCCAATCAAGCTCAAACTAAATATAATTAAATTATATTTAATTAGACTTAATCTCTACCCATTGACTTAATCAAATTAAGCCAATTAGCAATCAAATTGCTAATCGATTCTCCTGCAACACTTGCACTAGGTTAAATGTCAATCGTATTGATTATTTAACCCTAGAACGATTCTTAATCGTTGATCAATCATCTGATCGGATCATGAACTCTAATGTGTGTGACCTCATAGGTTCGAACCTAAGCTGGTAGCACAGAAATAAATTTTTGTGCTAATCGAAGTGACCATCTAGCAATGGTACCCGACGATCAGATAGGTCGAATGTGTAGAACAACATCCTTAGAACCCATGTGGATATAGTTTTCATATAATTCATTCCCCTTGACCAAAATGATCATAGGACATCTCAGAGTTCAACTGTCAACTCTGATCAGGTTGTCCACATTGTATTTCAAAATATCAAATCCATCTGATGGATTACCTGGCCAAGATTTTGCTAAATTGAAATACAGTGACTCATTTTTCTCCAACTCTTGGAGTGGTCAATCTCATCTCGATCACACTCTGACTTTGCAAGTACTTGACTGTGCCCAGAATCTTCCATCCTGAATTAAAAATTAGTTAGTCCAGTACCAAAGCACAGTGAGTTGCTTGTAAGTCACTGAGGCGATCTCAGGTCTATACCTATATCCCATCAGAGACATTCTCGACAGCAGAATGCTTGGAGTTGGTCACGTTAATGATGATGTACCCTTACATCTCATCTGTATGCCATTCCAGTGTCTCCACACTCTTTGGTTAAGAGAACAACCAACCCATATGGCCTACAACGACCTATGCTCGATAGAAGCTGTCGTCTTATTAACGCCTATCATTTGGTCGTGAACAGTTTTAAGGACTAATCAATAAATCCTCTTTTATCGAACTTAAATAGCCTAAGACTTCATCATAACAACGGAATTTATTAGAAGATGAAGACTTATGATGAAAATGTCAAAAATATATTTTATTTATTAACAAATCAATTACAATACTTGGTTGCTCAACCGTCAACAGCTTGACGATTGACTTTTGGACATATTTCCCAACAGATATCTTACTGACCCTCTTTCTCTCAAATGATTATGCAGGAACCGATCCGCAACTTCAACTCCCCAATTTGAGAGCTACAATGGGACCTCGATCCGGTTGACCACCTGGAGGCCTTCCGGACAACGATGCTGCTTTATGACGCCAACGCCATCCTGTGCCGAGCTTTTCTATCTACCTTGAAGGGAGCGATAAGAAATTGGTATCGACACTGAAGTCGGTACTATCTTCTTCTTTGATCAAATGAGCCATTAGTTTGTGGCTCATTTCGTCCGGAGCCGACTCCCGAGAGGTTCGGAGTCCCTTATCGACATCAAGCAAAAGGAGAAGAATCCATCCGAACTTATATCAATCATTTTAATGCCGCCGCATTGGAAGTCCCGAATTGGACCAATCAGTAGCAATGGCCATCCTGAAGAGTGGTCTTCAAAAGAATGATCTTCTGTTTTCTCTGAAAAAGAAGTATCCCAGGGACTTCGCTGATTTGCTGGCTTGGGCGAAGATATGCCCGAGCAGAGGAAGCCTTCAAGCTGAAAGACGAGGAGGCCGCAAAGGAGCAACAGGCGGGTGACTCCAGCAAGCCCGTAGTTGAAAAAGGGCTAAGTGAAGCTCGGCCACGTTCTCGAATTCTCCCGAACACAAGCATGTCTGAACTCCTCCTCGAGCTCATAGGCAGAGGAGCCCGGACCACAGAGTTCGACGGAGCTCTCCCCAGGAAGATCCACAGCTACGCCCCTCTAAATGCTCCAAAAGCCCAAGTGCTGATGAAGGTCAGGGAGCAGCTGCCAAGGCGGAAAGGATGTGCACACATCCCAAAAAGCACAACCCTAACAAATTTTGCCTCTATCATCGTGACCACGGCTACGACACGGAGGAGTGTATTCAGCTTCGAGACGAGATCGAGGAGCTCATCAGACGAGGTCGGCTCAACAGATTTATCCGACGTCGGTCTGAAGGTAGGGAAGATCGGTCGAGGGCCTACCACAGCCAGAGCCACCAAGGAGGAAGAACAGCCTGAAGATCGCCTCCAATTGAGATCATCAACACCATCTCTGGAGGACCCTGACGGGAGCAGCCAGTGGATCGGTCGGACCACCCAAGCGACAGAGGATTGAAGAATCTATAACTTTTACTGAAGAAGATGTTAAGGAGATTCAATTCCCCCATAATGATGCGTTGTAGTTTCTTTAAATATTGCTGACTATGATGTATGCCGTATTCTTGTTGATAGTGGAAGCTCGATCGATATTTTGTTTTATGATGCATTCTCAAAAATATCCATTCCGGATGGTCGATTAGGGCGATTAGCTCCCGTTGGTAGGGTTCACTGGTGATGCTATGCCAGTGGAAGGAGTAATAATTTTGATCATAGTTGCAGGTCGTACCCGAAACAATCTAGAGTGCAAGTAGATTTTCTGGTAGTAAGGGCGCCGTCTGCCTACAACGTAATACTCGACCGACCTGCCTTAACACCCTCCAAGCTGTGGTATCGACCTACCATTTGAAATTGAAATTTTCTACTAGCCAAGAGGTCGGAGAATCAGAGGAGATCAAGTCCTTGCAAGACACTGCTATAACATAGCCCTACAAAGAAATGGTCAGTCTGACCCCTATCGGTTGATGGATTAGACACCCACGACGACCTTGCTGAAGAACGGGGTGAGCCGATTGTTTCTTTGAATGATGGAAATGAGGAGCATGTGGGAAGATCGGCTCCAACCTGGGAGAAGAGGTACGGACATAGCTCATCAATTTTCTACAAAAGAATGTGGATATTTTTGCTTGGGTTCCGATGGACATGTCGGGGATTGATACGGAAGTCATGGAACACCGTCTAGCGTTGATCCCAAACATGGCCGATGAAGAAAAAAATCCGAGTCATGCATCGGAAGGGTAGAAAGCAATAGCTGAGGAAGTTGATAAACTCCTGCAAACCAGGTTCATCAGAGAAGTCAACTACCCGAATTGGGTCTCCAATGTGGTTCTCGTCAAGAAGGCGAACGGCAAGTGGAGGATGTGTATAGACTTCAAAAAGTTGAACAAAGCCTGTCTGAAGGACAGTTATCCTCCACTCAGAATTGACCAATTAGTTGATCAATCTCGGACCATGAGCTTCTCACTTTCATGGATGCATTTTTCCGCCACAATCAAATCAGGATGGCACCAGAGGACGAAGAAAAAACTGCTTTTATTACTAACCGTGGTCTTTATTGTTACAGGGTCATGCCTTTTGGCTTCAAAAATGCAGGGGCGATCTATCAACGCTGGTGAACAAGATCTTCAAAAAGTAGATCAGCCGCAACATGGAGGTCTACGTGGACGACATGCTTGTAAAAAGTAAATCCTCAATGAACCACGTCGCCGACCTTGAGGAGACCTTCAGCGCCTCCGAAAATACAAGATGAAGCTGAACCCAGCCAAGTGCTCTTTTGGAGTAATCTCAAAAATTCTTGGCTTTATGGTATCGGGGTATGGGATCGAAGCAAATCCGAAAAAAATTCATGCCATCCAGAAAATGATCGCCCCAAGTCAATAAAGGAGTTCAGTCTTACTGAGAGAGTAGCAGCTCTGAATCGCTTCATCTCTAATCGGCCGAACGGTGCTTACCTTTCTTTCAGACTCTCAAGCAGCCGAAGAACTTCTGTTGGACTACTGAATGTCAGCAAGCATTCGAAGAGTTAAAGAACTACCTCGGCTCACCTCCGTTATTGGCAAAGCCGAATCCAGAGAAGAGTTATTCCTGTACCTGGCGGTCTTCCTTGTGACTCTCGCAGCAGTTCTGGTTAAGAAGAAGCAAAAATTCAACGGTCGATCTACTACATAAGTCGAGTATTGAGAAACCGAAATCAGGTATACTAAGTTAGAGAAACTAACTTACGCCTTGTTGATTGCAGCTCGAAGGCTCCGACCTTACTTTCAAGGGCACACCATAACACTGCTTACCGACCAGCCGATTAAGACAGTTCTGCATTGAGCGGATGCTTCTGGAAGGATAGCGAAGTGAATTTAGTGTAGGGGTAAAATGGTAATTTTAAAACTTTTTCAAAATCATAATTTTACGCAAAAATTATTAATTAATCTTATTAATTAATATATATTAACCTACACAAGGATCTAAATATGATATATATAGCATGCATTTAAATTTGAAATTTCGAATTCTACAGTAAACATTTTACTGTTATGTATTCAGAACATATTACCTTCATGCAGGTAGTCGATTGCTACAGTCTGATCACCATCGAGAAGGTCTAATCATCATAATGCAGCCACACAGTATGTCTGACCTCTGCGGATCATCCACACGAAGCTTCCGATCTGATCGGCTCCTTACGAATGCTAGTTCGTTGCAGAACTCTTTCGATGGCCGATGCTGATCGAACTCCTTCATCGATGTCTGCTGACTCTTCGAATGCTCTGGATCATCAGCAAAGGAACTTGAGAGATTGATGAAGCTCTTTCTGAAGTTTGGTGGGATCACGACACTCGTAGCTCACCTTCTCACTTCACAAACCCTAGGCAGAAACCCTAGGGTACTCACAAAAGACCCGTGCCCTTTCTCTCTTCTTTTCTTTTCTTTTCTTTTCTTTTTTTTCTCATGCAGAAGGCCTTTTTCATGCAACCCTTTCTCTCTCAGATCAAATATACGCACCCCACCTTCTCTTTCTTTTTAAAACGGTGCAAGACTGCATCTTTACAGCATTTTCACCGCATGAGAAGATAAAGCTAGGTGGTTCCTCACTTGAATTCAAATCAAATTTAAATTCAAATACCAATTAACCTATCCTTATCCACTCAAGGCAGAGAAGAGAAGGGGCGTGGGTTCTTTGTGCATGAAGAATTTACATGAGAAACTTTTTCTCGTGTAGAGAATGGGGCGCATAAAAGGATAAGGTGGCGCATGGATTAGTTGCCCATTCAAATTAAACATTATTTGAATTTGAATGCCCAACCAACCTTATCATTATCCACACAAGTGGCGCACAAGGGAGGGTGTGGGAAGGCTTCTGCATGGGAGAAAATTCATGAGAACTTGTTTCTCGTGAATTCAAATAGGCGCAAGTGAGGTGGCGTAGGGAGATAAGTCAAGGTGGTTTCAAATTTTAAACCAATCTAATTGAACCAAGTTTATCAAAATAGGTTAGGCACAATTAGACTAAGTTAAACCCAACACAATTAGGTTTAATTAGGCTCAATAAAATTCTAATCAAATCAGAAATTGACTAAGCCCAACCCTTGATCAGATCAGGGATCAAACCACCTCGGCGATTAGGTCAACTCTTAACCTAATCGGGTCAAATCCAACTGAATCCAATTCAATTGGACTTGATCCAAAAATAATTACTCAATAAAATTGAGTTAATTAGTGATCAAATAACTTATTAAATCTCTCATAAATACTGAATCCAAATTTGATGGGCAATCGGGCATCAAAGTCCATCGATATGAAACCTTGATCGAAGAGTCCCAAACCAGTGGGACTCTTGACCCCGGTACCCAAAATGTGTGGAACTCGTGATCAGAGAATCTTGATTCTCGATCACAGAGTTCCAGACACTAAGACTCAGAGTCTCCGAGCATTAGGACTCTTGGTCAAAGAGTTCCAGTCCAGTGGGACTCTTCACCAGCCATCAGATCAGATAGGAACTTCTAATGTGTGTGACCCATAGGTTCGAACCTAAGCCGGTAGCACAGGAACCAATTCCTGTACTAATCGAAGTGACCATCTAGCAATGGTATCCAACATTCGGATAGGTCGATTAGTCGCAATCGCAACACTCAGAACCTATGCGAATATGGTTACTGTATAATTCATCCCTTTTGACCCCTATGTATAGGATGACTCAGGGTTAAACTGTCAACCCTGATCAGATCATCCGAATCGTACTCAACTCAAACAGTCCTGTGACTCCTCACTAGGACTACCCTGGCCAAGATTTTGCTAAATTAAAATACGACTGTACACAGCTCCTAAACTGGAGTGGTCAATCCCATCTTGACACACGCACCGACAAGTCAATACTTAACTACACCCAGCAGCCTTCCGTCACTGAATTAGAAATTCAGATAGTCCAGTGCCTAAGTGCAGTGAGTTGCTTGCAAGTCACCGTGGCGGTCTCAGGTCGGAGGGACAGTTATACCCATATGCCATCGGAGCAAATCTTGACAGCAGAAAAAGCTCCAGAGTCGGTCACGTTTAGTGCAGATGTATCCTTACATCTCACCTGTATGCCATACCAGTGTCTCCACACTCCTTGGTTAAGAAGACAACCAACCCATATGGCACACAACGATCTATGCTTGATAAAAGTTGTTGTCCTTGATAACAACGTATCATTTGATCGCGAACAGGTTTAAGGACTAAATGACAAATCCTCCTTTGTCGAGTCTAAATAGTCCTAAGGACTTCATCACAACACAGGAGTTCATTACAAGATGAAATAATTTGGGATGAAAAATATCAAAATAATCTTTATTAATTTATAATTCATATGCTAATACAAGAAAGAGCACAACTGTCAACAGGCTGACGATTGACTTTGGGACACTATTCCCAACAATCTCCCACTTGGCCTAAAGCCAATCGGTGCAGTATCTAATACCCATCTTCGACTTGAAGTCGTCGAACTCCTTCACCGCAATGGCTTTAGTGAATGGGTCGGCCAGGTTCTCCTTTCCGTCGATTTTCTGAAGGTCGACGTCACCTCTATCCACAATTTTCCGGATAAGGTAGTAGCGGCACAGAATATGTTTCGTCCACTGGTGTGCCTTCGATTCCTTCGCCTGAGCAATGGCTCCAGAGCTGTCACAGTAAAACAGAACTGGACCAACAAGGGAGGGTGCTACTCCGAGCTCGATGAAAAATTTTCTCAGCCACACCGCTTCTTTGACAGCATCTGATGCAGCGACATACTCTGCCTCGCAAACTGAATCAGCCACAGTATGCTGCTTGAAACTCTTCCAACAGACAGCCCCACCATTAAAGGTAAAAATAAATCCCGACACACTCTTGCTGTTATCGTGATCAGACTGAAATTAGAGTCTGTAAACCCTATAAGTCTCAAGTCTGATTCACCATAAACAAGCCACTGGTCCTTAGTATTTCTTAAATACTTCAGGATGGTTTTAACAACCTTCCAGTGATTCTCCCCTGGATTAGATTGGTATCTACTCACTACCCCTAATGAGTATGCCACATCTGATCGTGTACATGTCATGACGTACATGATAGATCCACTACCGAAGCATATAGAATTCTACCCATACGCTCTCTCTCTTGAGGTGTTGTCGGACAATTCCTCTTCGAGAGAGAAATTTCATGGCCTATCGGTAGATAGCCTTTCTTGAAATTCTCCATGCTGAACCTCTTCAGCATAGTATCAATGTACGTGGACTGGGATAAGCCAAGCAACCTTTTAGATCTATCCCTATAGATCCTCATTCCTAGGATGTAGGAAGCTTCTCCCAATCCTTCATGGAGAACTCTGACGACAGCCAAATCTTTATTCCTTGTAATACAGGGATATCATTCTCGATTAAGAGAATATCATCCACATACAATACAAGAAATACACTACTGGACCATTAGCCCACTTATAAATGCAGGCTCTTCTCCATTCTTAACGAAGCCATACGTCTTGATCGTCCTATCAAAATGTATGTTCCAACTCCGGGATGCCTGTTAAGTCTATAAATGGACCTCTGTAGCCTGCCACCTTAGACTCATCTGTGGATGTGAACCCTTCAGGTTGTATCATATACACCTCTTCATCCAGCTCTCCATTTAGAAAAGCTGTCTTCATATCCATCTGCCAGATTTCATAGTCCAGATGGACAGCTATCGCAAGCATAATCCGAATGGATTTGAGCATTGCCACAGGAGAAAACGTCTCGTCATAGTCTATACCATAATATTGATGATATCCTTTGGCAACCAGACGACTTTATAGGTCTCACCTTTCCATCTGCACCCTCTTCCTCTTGAAGACCCACTTACACCCTATGAGTTTTACTCCTTCGGGTGGGTCAACCAATGTCCACACATCGTTGACCTTCATGGACTCTATTTCAGATTTCATGGCCTCTAGCCATTTCTCAAGTCAGATCTCTGCATTGCATCCATGTAGGTGATCGGATCCTCATCATTTTCATCAAGTTCGACAGGATCACATCCCGAACCAAGAAATCATAATATCTGTCTGGTTGACGTGGTACTCTACCAGACCGCCTTAAGGGTGCAGAACAATGGGCTCCAGATCTGATCTAACCAAATTCGGTTCAGGTTCAGCAACTTGTGTCGGTTTTTTCACCTGCCGAACTTCCTCAAGTTCGACTTAGAGGCAACAATCCCTTCTCCAAGGAACTCCTTTTCCAAAAAGATTGCCTTAAGGCTGATAAACACCTTTTACTCATCAGCTAGGTAGAAATAATACCATTTGGTCTCTTTTGGGTATCCTATGAAATAACACTTGTCAGACCTAGGTCCAAGCTTGTCCGTAATTAAACGTTTAACATAAGCCGGACACCTCCAAATCTTAAGGTGCGAGAGTACTGGCTTACGTCCTATCCATATCTCATAAGGCATTTTGGTTACAGACTTACTCGGAATCCTATTTAGAAGGTAACAAGCCGATTCGAGCGCATATCCCAAGGAAGATCGCAGACTAGCAAACCCCATCATGGATCGAATCATGTCCAATAAGGTCCGATTCCTCCTTTCAGACACACCATTATGCTGTGGTGTTCCAGGAGGAGTCCACTGAGAGAGAATCCCATTCTCCCCAAGATATGTCAGAAACTCATTGGAAAGATATTCACCTCTTCGATCAGATCAAAGATTTTAATACACTTCTCAGTTTATTTTTCTCCCTCATTTCGGAATAGTTTGAAATTTCAAACGACTCCGACTTATGCTTCATTAAGTAGATATATCCATACCTCGATAGGTCGTCTGTGAAGGTTATGAAGTAAAATATCCACCTCTTGCACTTGAGCTCATGGGTCCAATATATCAGAATGTATCAGACCCAAGAGTTCACTGGCTCGCTCACCTTTTTCAGTAAAAATGATTTGGTCATCTTCCAAGAAGACAGGACTCACAGGTTGGAAGTGATTCACAATCACCAACTTCAAGAATTCTTCTTGAGCCAACCTGTTTATCCTGTTCTTATTGATATAACCTAGCCTATAGTGCCAAAGATAGACTTCTGACATATTATCCATTCTAGGATGTTTACTGAGGTTTGAACCATATTAACAGGCTGTGATAGTAAGTAAATTCTATTATTTATTGTCCAACAAATATTGTAACACATTCAAAATGATATTGCAAACGTTTTCTTTATTAAAAATTCATAACTGTACATGGCCAAAAGGCCTACAAAATAATATTTAATAAAAAACTTGGACAATAGTGATATTCACTCAGAATTACATTACGAGAGTTGATTACAAGGTTCATGATTCCTAAAGCTAGAACTGAAACTTTGCTTCCATCTCCAACGTTCAGGAACCTCTCCCTTCATCAAATCTCCTACTGACCTGCAGACCCTGCATCGAATTAAATATGATAAGGCTTCGGTATCCAATACCCAGGCAGTAGTATCACAAATGAAAAAGTTGCAAGGTGTTATCATATAATTACCTTGCTTCTTCTTCAGCCTGTTCGGATCCAGGGAGGCAATGTATAGAGGACAGTTCCTCTTCTAGTGCCCCTGCTTCTTGCAAAAGAAGCACTCCGTCTGGCTCTGATCGGGCTTGTGCTTCTTGGTCTGACCCTGTGCAGACATCCCTGCATGTGGCTGCACCTTCTTATTCTTCTTCTTCTTGTTCTTCTTCCCTTTCTTAAAGGTCGAAGACCAGAAGAAGACCCTCCCACAAATTCACCGACTCCTTATGGAGCTGGTGGTCCTTCTCAAAGTTCTGCAGCAACCCCAACAAGCCGTGGTAGTTCACTGTAGGTTTTATCATCCAAAATGAGTAAGGAAGGGGAGGAAGGACTTGGGCAAAGAATTAAGGATCGCATCCTTACCGAGCAGCTCGTGCAAGGAAAAGCCCAGTTTACTAGGCGCTCATTCATTTCGATCATGTACAGTACATGATCAGTGACTGAGGCCCCATCCCTCATCCGAGCATTGAAAATGGCACAACTAGTTTTATGCCTTTCAACGTCGTCAGACGTGCCAAAGGAGTCGTTCAATATTTGAAGCATCTCCTGCGGCTGGGCGTTCTCGAACCTGCGGCTGAACTATCATTCATTGCCGCCAGCATTATGCACCGTACAGTGGTGCGGTCGTTGAGCCACTTCTGATATGTATCTCGGATCATCCCTCTAGCATTCGGGATGGCTCCTCAGTGCCAGATCCGTTACTACATAGAGGATCGCTCATGCTCAAGAATGATTTTTAATTTTTGATACCAGCTATCGAAATTAGGTCCCATGAGCTTGTCATTATCTAATAATGATCGGAGCGACAGGGTAGTGGCCATAGCTGCATAAAGAAAACAGACCTTTATTAGTATATAAATTATTAATACTAAAGACTTGGACTTTAGTCTAAAGTTTCTCCCAGTATTTTTACGAACTGGTAGCCTCAACCTCCAATTCGAGAAATTACTTTAATTCTTAGTGGGTACTAGAATCCACACAGACTACACACGAGCCCAACTTTGGCTGGTCAACCCATGTGCATCTATGGGTAGGTTCATAACCAGTTGTTTCTCTAAACAACTTCTAGTAATTGATTTTGCCCCAGAACCTAATCAGTAGGCTTTGCCTCACTGAAAAGTTCTGGTTAGGTCCAACCATTAATATGACTTGATTTGATGAATCTGACCAATAAATGATCAGGCCCGACTTTGGCCGGCCAACCGACCACCATCAGAAAGACTCAACCAAATGATCATATTATAATGATAATTCATTAGTCAATAAGCACCAGGCCTTTGGACCTCCAGTGATTATTAAACTAATGGACTCATTATCACTCACTTAATGGGAGGCTATGACTTAGTTATCACTATAACTTAATTATTTTTAGGGACCTAATAATTTTTGAGAATTTTATTAAAGGATAGAAGAGAAGAAATTAACCAGCCAATTTCAATCCTCCCACTGACTTCACCAAGTCAGATTAAAAAGGTTTAATTAAAGCCGGCATTAGGAGCACCTAAATCAGTCACACTGATTTACCTAATGACATGGGTGAGCCCTAATCACCAAGTGATCTAATCAAAATCTAACTCACCAGGTTGGCCAGATAAGTGAGACCAATGGAAGGGATATGCCATTAACTCGTCAGAGATCGAATCAATGCAAGTAGCTCCCAGTTAAAAATCACTGGTCAGACTGCCGAACTTACCTTAGACACCAACCGATTCATTAGTTTTAATTTGATCAACTTAGTAAATAGGGTTTCACCGCGTAGCCTTGAATTAAGTCCATCTTGGTCTAGTTAAAGACATGGACCATTCAACTACAACTATTGGAGTTAAGTTTAGAGTGTTCTTGACCTAATCTAATTCAACTTTTGATTAGATTTGATCAATTACTCTAATTTAGTCCATTTCTTTAAACTAACCTTAAGTCTAACCCAATTATGGACTAATCCATCTAACCTATTGACCCACAAGTTTATGCAATTGTCTTAGGTCTTAATTCACAATTCTAGACCAACTAGACAATACTTAATTCTTTTAATTAAGTATTTGGGCTGATGGTCAGGATTTGGCATTTCGAAAATAATTTTCAAATTTGAAAGGTTTTATTTTCTGTTCACCAAATGTGTTGACTTATTTCACAAACGGATCAGTACATTTCATAAACAGTAATCCTATTGCTAATTACATAACAGAAAATAACTCAATCAAAATAAATCATGAATATTCCTTTAGATCTAATCTAACACATTCATGATAAATTTTACAATTGAACCTTTACAATTAAATCTTTGCTGCTTCGTCTGCATAGGATATAATCGCTCGAACCCCTACCGCCATAGGAGAACTCCATCGAATGGAGGAGAGGCCTTTAAACCCTACTTTTCTCCTACGATCGGACGACCATGGCAACCAACCCAATTAGACTACTTGCTACTTGGATCAAGTATATCTAAATATACCAATTTCAAAATTTAAATTTTAAATTTTAAATTTTGAATTTTGAATTTCAAATTTCAAACAATTTCAAATTTTAAATTTCAAATTTAAAATTTTGAATTTCAAATTTTGAATTTTAAATTTTGAATTTTAAATTTGAAATTTTAAATAAATTTTAAATTTAATTTTAAATTTTAGATTACTACTTAATCTATGCATGTAAATATATATATCATATTTTAGAACCAGCTCTGATACCATTTATGGTGAATTTCAGTCAGGGGTAAAATGTAATTTTAAAATTTTTCAAAATTATAATTTTACAGTAAAAATTATTAATTAATCTTATTAATTAACATGTATTAACCTTATACAAGGATCTAAATATGATATATATAGTATGCATTTAAATTTAAATTTAAATTCTACAGTAAACGTTTTACTGTTATGTGTTCAAACACATTACCTTCGTGCAGGTAGTCGATTGCTGTAGTCTGATCACCGTCGAAAAGGTCTGATCATCACAATACAGCCATACAGTATATCTGACTTCTGCAGATCATCCACACGAAGCTTCCGATCTGATCGGCTCCTCACGAATGCTAGTTCGTTGCAGAACCCTTTCGATGGCCGATGCTGATCGAACTCCTTCGATCGATGTCTGCGACTCTTCAGATACTTTGGATCATCAGTAAAGGAACTTGAGAGATTGATGAAGCTCTTCCTAAGTTTGGTGGGCTCACGACACTCGTAGCTCACCTTCTCACTTCCCGAACCCTAGGCAGAAACCCTAGGGTACTCACAAAAGATCCTGCACCCTTTCTCTCTTCTTTTCTTTTTTTTCTCATGCAGAAGGCCTTTTTCATGCCACCCTTTCTCTCTCAGATCAGATATACGCATGCCCCACCTTCTCTTTCTTTTTAAAATGGTGTAAGACCGCATCTTTACAGCATTTTCTCCGCATGAGAGGATAAAGCTAGGTGGTTGCTCACTTGAATTCAAATCGAATTTGAATTCAAATGCCAATCAACCTATCCTTATCCACTCAAGTGTGAGAAGAGAAGGGCTGGGTTCTTTGTGTGTGGAGAATTTACACGAGAAACTTTTTCTCGTGTAGAGAATGGGGCGCATAAAAGGATAAGGTGGCGCATGGATTGTTGCCCATTCAAATTCAAACATTATTTGAATTTGAATGGCCAACCAACCTTATCATTATCCACACAAGTGGCACACAAGGGAGGGTGTGGGAAGGCTTCTGCGTGGGAGAAAATTCATGAGAACTTGTTTCTCATGAATTCAAATAGGGCAGGTGAGGTGAGGTGGCGTAGGGAGATAAGTCAAGGTGGTTTCAAATTTTAAACCAATCTAATTGAACCAACTTTATCAAAATAGGTTAGGCACAATTAGACTAAGTTAAACCCAACACAATTAGGCTTAATTAAGCTCAATAAAATCTTAATCAAATCAGAAATTGACTAACCCAACCCTTGATCAGATCAGGGACCAAACCACTTCAGATTAGGTCAACTCTTAACCTAATCGGGTCAAACCCAACTGAATCCAATTCAATTGGACTTGATCCAAAAATAATTACTCAATAAAATTGAGTTAATTAGTGATCAAATCACTTATTAAATCTCTCATAAATACTTAGTCCAAATTGATGGGCAATCGGGCATCAAAGTCCATCGATATGAAACCTTGATCGAAGAGTCCCAAACCAGTGGACTCTTGACCCCGGTACCCAAAATGTGTGGAACTCATGATCAGAGAATCTTGATTCTCGATCACAGAGTCTCAGACACTAAGACTCAGAGTCTCCGAGCATTAGGACTCTTGGTCAAAGAGTTTCAGTCCAGTGGGACTCTTCACCAGCCATCAGATTAGATAGGAACTCTAATGTGTGTGACCCCATAGGTTCGAACCTAAGCCGGTAGCACAGGAACCAATTCCTGTACTAATCGAAGTGACCATCTAGCAATGGTATCCAACATTCGGATAGGTCGATTAGTCGCAATCGCAACACTCAGAACCTACGTGAATATGGTTACTGTATACTCATCCCTTTTGACCCCTATGTATAGGACGACTCAGGGTTAAACTGTCAACCCTGATCAGATCATCCGAATCGTGCTCAACTCAAATAGTCTGTGACTCCTCACTAGGACTACCCTGGCCAAGATTTTGCTAAATTGAAATATGACTGTACACAGCTCCTGAACTGGAGTGGTCAATCCCATCTTGACACACGCACCGACAATCAAGTACTTGACTACACCCAGAGCCTTCCGTCATTGAATTAGAAATTCAGATAGTCCAGTGCCTAAGTGCAGTGAGTTGCTTACAAGTCACCGTGGCGGTCTCAGTCGGAGGGACAGTTATACCCATATCCCATCGGAGCAAATCTTGACAGCAGAAAAAGCTCCGGAGTCAGTCACATTCAGTGCAGATGTACCTTATATCTCACCTGTATGCCATACCAGTATCTCCACACTCTTTGGTTAAGAGGACAACCAACCCATATGGCACACAATAACCTATGCTTGATAAACGTTGTTGTCCTTGGTAACAACGTATCATTTGGTCGCGAATAGGTTTAAGGACTAAACGACAAATCCTCCTTTGTCGAGTCTAAATAGTCTAAAGACTTCATCACAACACAAGAGTTCATTAGAAGATGAAATAATTTGCGATGAAAAATATCAAAATAATTTTTATTAATTTATAATTCATATACTAATACAAGAAAGAGCACAACCGTTAACAGGCTGACGATTGACTTTGGGACACTATTCCCAGCAAATTGACCCACTGGTTGCATACCTCAAAGACGGGGTTCTTTCTCATGATGCAAAAGAAGCTCGGAAGCTTAGGAACCAGGCCTCCTGATATATCCTTTATGAAGGCAAGCTATACAAGAGGTACTCTTTGTCCCTTCTGAAATATCTCTGACCTTCTGAAGCCGATTTTGCCATGTGGGAGGTACATGAAGGAGTCTGCATAAGTCACCTGGGGGCCAGATCTTTATCCCACAAACTGCTCCGACAAGGTTATTACTGACCTACAATGTATCACGACTCCATCGAATATGTCAGAAAGTGTGATCGATGTCAGAGATATGCGAATATCCAAAAAAAGCCCGCCTCCGAACTTACACCTTTGAGTGCCCCATGGCCATTTGCACAATGGGGGATGGATATCCTCGGACCTTTTTCCATAGCATCCGGACAGCGAAAGTTCCTCCTGGTGGCAATTGACTACTTCACCAAGTGGATCGAAGCTGAACCTTTAGCGAAAATCACAGAAGCTAAAGTGCAGGATTTCGTCTGGAAGTCAATCGTCTGTAGGTTCGGCTTATCCAGAACTCTCATTACTGATAATGGGCGACAATTTGCTGAAGCAAAGTTTGCTGAATTTTGTGAGACTTAAACATCTCCCATAACTTCACGTCAGTAGCCCATCCACAGGCAAACAGCGAAGCCGAGGTGACTAACAGGACTCTATTGCAAGGAATCAAGGCAAGACTTGAAAAAGCAAAGAAAACTTGGGCAGACGAGCTTTATCATATGTTATGGGCATACCGAACTATCCAAAGACTGCTCATAGGGGAGACCCCCTTTGCCTTAGCCTTCAGAACAGAAGTTGTGATCCCGATCGAACTCAAGCTTCCATCGGTGGAGTCGTGGCATTCGAGGAGCAGCGCAACTCACAGGATCTCAAGGCCAACTCGACTTGTTAGAAGAAAAGTGAGAGACAGCTCAAGTTTGGATGGCAGTCTACAAACAGAAAGCAGCCTGCTACTACAACTCTCAGGTCAAGAGCAAAGCCTTCAGAGCGGGGGACTTAGTACTTCAGCGAGCTGCTGTTTCACAACCTCAAACTAAGGAATTGTCCCTAACTGGGAAGGCCCTATATGAAGTAAGGAGGTAGTCCAATCCGGAACATACTATCTAAAAGAGCTCGGAGGAGCAGACCTCCCACGATCATGAATTCAAAAAATTTATGAATGTATTACGATAACTTTGCCTTGAATAAAAGTTTCATATTCGCATATCTTTTCTTTTGGCATGAGCTTATAACGATAGGGAGTAGCTCCTTCAGACAATCGAAATTAAGCGTGTCAGGAACAAAGGAGAATCTTGTCCCGACACAAACGAAGGTCCGATTATTTAGAGACCAGATGGGGGAGAGGCCCTTGCAATGACCCTTATGCGCCCCCACATCATGTTAGGAACAGGAGGAGAACCTCGTCCTAACATGAGCAAGGTCGAAGGCCCGGTTATTTAGAGATCGGATGGGGGGAGAGGCCCTTGCAACCGCCCTTATGCTCCCCCACAGCCATGCTAGGAACAGGAGGAGAACCTCGTCCTAACATGAGCAAGATCGAAGGCCCGATTATTTAGAGACTGGATGGGGGAGAAGCCCTTGCAACGGCCTTATGCGCCCCCATAGCCATGTTAGGAACAGAAGGAGAATCTCATCCTAACATGAGCAAAGTCGAAGGTCCGATTATTTAGAGATCGGATGGGGGGAGAGGCCCTTACAACGGCCTTATGTGCCCCCACAGTCCTGTTAGGAACAGGAGGAAAATCTCGTCCTAACATGAGCTGAAATTGATTGTGTCGGAAACAGGAGGAGAACCTCATCCTGACATAAATGAAGATCTGATCGTTTGAGATCGGATGAGGAGAAGGCCCCCTTAGTGGCTCCTCTACACCCCTACAACTCCGTTAGGAGCAGAGAGAAAATTCTCGCCCAAATATAAAGAAAGGGAGAGAGAAAAAGAGAAAGCAATGAGCTACACCAGAGATAAGGAAAAAAATGAACTGCATCTAAGACACAAGGGATCTCATCTCAACGAGGAAGAAAACTCTTATCAAAAATCCTCAGTCTCTAAGGGGAACCCAACACTAGCAGGAGAAAATAGACTTCCTCAAAGTAACGAGAAGTTCGGACCCCAAGCTCGAACACCGAGAGAAAGCATTAAACTCAAATGCCCTCGAAAAGACCTTCGATCATGAACAAAAAGGATGAGTCAACACAGGATGATCAGAAACCTTCAAACAACGTCGATATCGAATAAGATAAAAGACGAGAAGTTCGGTAAACGACAACTCAGAGCAATAGTATACAAGGTGATGAGAAAATTCTATTTTATTTCATTAGTAAAGAATGCATTAGAAAAACCTTTGAAGGCCAAAAAAAAAACAACCAGAAAAGAAAAGAATACATGGAACAAAAGGTAAAAAAGCTCTAAGGAAGCTCGCTTCTTCAGACTTCGGACTCTCGATTTCAGCCATTGTCAGAGATTGCTTTAAGTTTTCAACTTCTTCTTCAGTTCCTTCTTTCTTAAAAGCATCTCCCGATACATTTGGTAGAACCACCGGATTTCGCCCTCCGACTCCCGAAGTCTCTTCCTCAGAACTTCGGACTCCACCTCGACATCCTTGACCGCCTGCTGCTCATAGGCCAGCTGAATTTTCAGCCGTTGCAGTTCGGCCTTCTCCTGCCCAAGGGCATGGATAGTTCTTCCATGGTCCCCTCAAGGAGCGGAGCTCATCGGAGCTTTGAACTGAAATGGCCTGGGCTCTCTCGGACAACTGCCTCTGAAGGTGGGCAACCTCGTCGGTCACCGTCTTGAGCCTCCTTCGGTAGTCGTCTACTTGCCCGCATCAGCCAACTCGGTAGGCATTGTAGTTTGCCTGCATTCTGCAGCTGCTTCTGAAGGTCGGAAAATTTTTTTGACCAGTCCCGATCGTGGTCGGCCTGAGTTGTGAGCCAGAACGAGCTTCCCTTCCAATTAGCCGATTTCTCTCGTGCGGTCGCCAACTCAACCTCGAGGGAGCTGATCTTGAAGTTTGAGTCCAAGATCGGTCGCTGGCGTATTTCTGAAGTTCCTCAAGCTCCTTCACGAAGTCGGCCTTCTTCCGGGTGTAGTCCATGAAGCCCTTTTTGTGGAGGTCCCGAAGGTGAGTAACCTCCATAGTGGCTTCCGAATGGCTCTTCCTCAGCCTGTGAAGTTCGTCGCCCATCTTCTTTGATTTTTTCGTTAGGTGACGAACTTTTCTTCTGAGATCCCGGATCATCAACTTCAAAGGAATCTCCTGTGGTAGGGAAGAGCTTCGGCAAGGCACTATTGTTGGGAAACAAGAGCGTCACAACACAAATCAGTGCAAAAAAATAAAAAAAAAAGAAGAAAAAGGATGTAGAGTGAGAAAAAGGAGCTCTCTGTAAAAAAGAATCTGATTTCATTGACTAAATAGTTCTTAAGTACAAAAAATGAGGAAAAGTCGCAACAAAGAAAAAAATACAAAATTAGAGGTTTCGAACCTCTGGGGCAGAAGTGGAGGAGCTCGGCACCTCCGGAAGGTCGGTCGCGGCCGCGACAGTCGAAGAAGTCCTGGCTGGAGGGAGATCGACGGTGACCTCGAAGGTCCGGCTTCATCCTCGGATGCTTCATCCAGGAAGTCGAGGTCGAGTTCGAAAACTTTCCGACCATCTTCTCCTGGCAAAGCTCGAAGCCTTTGATGAAGGCGCCTGGCCGAACTGGATCTTCAAATCCTCATCTCGGAGGAGGTGTTGAACTGCTCCACTGCTCGGACCCTTGCCTCCGAGACTAGGATCGGGATCTGCGCCTTCAGCTCGGAGACCTCGGCTTTTGCCTTCTTTCTTTCCTCCTCCAAGGCGGCCCTCAGTTCTGTCGAGGTTTGTCCCTCCTTCTGCAGTGCCTCTCGGAGACTCGCGACTTCGGCGACCTTCTCCTCGAGATGGGCAGCTTCAGCCTGCGACCTTCCTCCGCCTGGGCTGCTTCCTTCTTGACGTTATTCATCGCCTCAATGTTGGTGATGAGCTGGTGTCCAATCTGCAAGAACGGCCAAGAACTCAATATGAAAGCTAAGGGGTGAGCTAAGTAAAGAAGCGAAAGGAAGAAAGAAGCAAATCGGCCTACCTCAGAAAAGACCCCAGAGAGTCCCAGACCGCTGTTCAGGATCGGCGTGGACGATCCTGTAGATGACCTCGGGCCGGACACACCCATCGATCAATCTTTTTATTAAATCCCTATTGTTGAAGGGATTCTCCCCCGGATCCTCTTCAGAGCCGTCGGCCCCCTCATGGCAGCCCTGCTGCTGTGGGTCTTGCGGGCCAACGTCTTTTTTCTTCTCCTCCTTTCGACCCCCGGTGCCTCCTCGGGACGAGCCTCTGGAGTGGAAACCTCGGCCGGGGGCTTCTTGAAGAGGCTCGAGGGACTGCGAGCTCAACATTGGAGGGGGCGTCGACGGCAATGGCCACCTGAGCAGGCACAATCGAGCTCGTCTCCCCTACCCTTGCCTTCTTCACCGACTCAGAAGTCGCGGCGCCTTTCCTCTTGTGGGTCTTGAGACCCTTGGCTAGCATTGGAGCTGCATCTGCGTCCATATCTGTAATGAAAGAAGATCGACACAGCTTAGAAAAAGTACAAGAAGAAAGGAGAAGCAGCGAATGACCAAAAAAAAAATACTGATAGGATTGAGAGGGCTTAGGCCGACGTTAAATAAAAGTTGCTCCTTCAGAAGGTCGGAGAGGAGAGGAGCTGGATAAGCCTCAAGTTTATTGGAGGCTTCAAGGTCGTCCCTTCCCAAGCTAGAAGTCCAACGGACGGAGTCCCTCAGGGAGCCCCAGGGGGGCAACCCCAGCTCCAAGGTCGGGCATCGGACGTAGAAGTACCTCTCTTCTAGTTGTGGATAGAAGAGGGGGCACCTTTCAGCAACTCCTTTCTACCGAACTGGGGGAAGAAGTACCACCAGTCTTTGGCTGAAGGGTGATGCTTGAAGGTATAGAAATTCCTAAACAAGGAAAGGGTTGGCCAGACTTCGGCTAAATGACAGAGGAAAAGAAATCCTATCAGAAACCTAAAGGAGTTCGACGCTACCGAAACTAAAAAAATATTTAAAAATAAAAAAGAGCAACGACAAAAGGTGGAAGCGAAAGTCGAAGCCCGACACGGAAAGCTTCCTGATATAAGTAGAAGCGGACAGGAGGAGGGGCGCTAGCCCGGTCAGTTGGCCCAGGAAGCTCAAACTCGTACTCTGGAGGAATCCCATACTGAATCCTGATCAGTGAGAGTTCGTTCGAAGTCAGAGTGCTAAAAATGGTGTCTGGTACAAAGACTGGATGAGGTTCATCTACAGAACTAGAATTTTGTGGGACTGAAATGGACGAACTCTTAAACTGCTAGAGAAGGAAGTGTTGGAGGACATTATGAATCAAGCGAAAACCTAAAAAATTCCGAAAAAATTGAAAAAAAATAAGAAACAAGGTGCTTGCGGAGAAATCGAACGGGCGTAATGCGAAGGAGAAAAAATGGAAGAAGAACAAGAAAGAGAGGCATTCCAGAACTAACCTAGGCTGGTCCGAGAGATGCAGGAAGGCAGCAAGGGTGATGGGGGTCGACCCGAGGAGCGCCTAAAACCGAGAGGGACACGCTGGAGGAAGACGAAGCTCTCGGAGAAGAAGAAGGGCACCAACAAAATTCTCAGGCAAAGTGAAACCCCTAAAGGAGGGGGCGGATTTAAATAGGCAACGGGGTCCAGCGCAATAATGATTGCAGATCTTCCTTGGCGATTTATAACGCCGCATGTCCCACTCATCATGGCAGACGGCTGACGACTGACAAGTCATTATTACGCTGTACCTAGAGCAACGCTCCAGCAAAATTCTAAAAAATTTTTCGGGTCGCCTCGATTTGAAAAGACTTCAGCACCAGTCGCCAAACGCCAAAATATCTAAAACAATCAAGGTAAGAAATGAGGGAGGCAACTTCGATTGTAAAATTTTTTTGTACTTTCTTCATTCGATATCCGAACTCGAAAGTAGGGGGATTGGTGTTGGTATAAAATAACCCCAGCCGAAGTTCATAAGAAGCCGACCCTCCCAGGGCTCTTCCGGCTTCCGACCTTGTGCGGCATCTTTCTGAACTCCCCCAGCCATCCAAGCTTTCACAATACCATCCGGACTCCTTCCAGTAGTCGACCTTCCACAGTGTCCTCCAGATTCTTCCAACGGACGAACTCCTATCGTGCCATCCGGACTTTTCCAATAATGAGCTCCTTCATTCATCTATCGGACCGCTCCAAATACTCTCTGGGCTTCACTATCAGCCGATTTTCTACAGTGATCGACTACTCTCCGAATCTCTTTCAGACTTCTTCCGGTCGATCGACTTTACTTCGAACTTCTTTCGGACTTCGTCTAATGTTCGAGTTCTCCAGCAGCAGGACTTCTAAGTAAACCAGACTCCATCTAAGTTTCTACGATGGTCGACTGCTTTGAATTTCATCCGAGCTCCTACAAGAGCCAGACTCCGTCCGAACTTCTCCAGCGGATGGATCCCAAACGAACTTCTACAACGGACGGGCTTCACCAGTAGATCTCTACTCCGAACTTCTATTGCAAGCAGACTTCATCCGAGCTTCTACAATAAGAAGTCTCCATCCGAGCTTCCATGGCAACTAATCTTCGTCCGAGCTTCTATAGTAAGCAGCCTCCTTCCGGACTCCTACAAGAATCGGACTCCGTCCGAACTTCTACAATAGAATTGAAATTTCAGACTCCTCCGACGGTCGACCTTCCACAGTGTCTCAAGACTCCTCCAGTGGACTAACTTCATAAACGCCTTTCGAACTCTACTATCGATCGACCTTCTGCTGGATTCTTCATGGAATCGGACCTCTCCAACGACAGTCTTCAGACGAGCTTCTACATCAGACAAATTCTAAATGGACTTCTCTAGCAATCGGACTCCTGTCGGACTTCTCTAACAGAAAGTTTTCGTCCGAGCTTCTACAGCAGATGACTTCTGCTGCAGCATCAACGCCTAAGGCACCCAACCATAGTTAACCCGTCAGCAATCTTGAAAAACATCCGAGCTTCTCTTAAATTACTGAGACAGAGATATTTCACTCCACCAGACGTCCCAACCGAGCTTCAGCCGTCCGGCCCGAACTCTCCGGCAAGTCATGACAACAGACACTACTCCACTCTCTGTAACAGACTCCACATGGCCCCACCACTCTCCGCAAGTCGCGACAACGGACACTACTCCACTCTCTGTACAGACTCCATGTGGCCCATACTTTCCGGTAAGTCACGACAATGGACACTACCCTCTCCGTAAC
>NC_025995.2:21581377-21681377 GCF_000442705.2 Elaeis guineensis
CCGACACAAACGAAGGTCCGATTATTTAGAGACCGGATGGGGGGAGAGGCCTTTGCAACGGCCCTTATGCACCCCCACAATCATGTTAGGAACAGGAGGAGAACCTCGTCCTAACATGTGGAAGGTCGAAGGTCCGATTATTTAGAGATCGGATGGGGGGAGAGGCCCTTGCAATCATCCTTATGCGCCCCCACAGTCATGCTAGGAACAGGAGGAGAACCTCGTCCTAACATGAGCAAGGTCGAAGGCCCGGTTATTTAGAGACTGGATGGAGGAAGAAGTCCTTGCAACGGCCCTTATGCACCCCCACAGCCATGTTAAGAACAGAAGGAGAATTTCATCTTAACATGAGCAAAGTTGAAGGCCCGATTATTTAGAGATCGGATGGGGGGAGAGGCCCTTACAATGATCCTTATGTGCCCCCACAGCCCTGTTAAGAACTGGAGAAAAATCTCGTCCTAACATGAGCTGAAATTGATTGTGTCGGAAACAGGAGGAGAACCTCGTCCTGACACAAATAAAAATCTGATCGTTTGAGATCGGATGAGGAGAAGGACCCCCTCAGTGGCTCCTCTACACCCGTACAACCCCATTAGGAGCAGAGAGAAAATCCTCGTCCAAACATAAAGAAAGGGGGAGAGAAAAAGAGAAAGCGACGAGCTACACCAGAGATAAGGAAAAAAATAAACTGCATCTAAGACACAAGGGACCTCATCTCAATAAGGAAGAAAACTCTTGTCAAAAATCCTCAGTCTCTAAGGGGAAACCCAACACTAGCAGGAGAAAATAGACTTCCTCAAAGTAACGAGAAGTTCGGGCCCCAAGCTCGAACATCGGGAGAAAGCATTAAACTCGAATGCCCTCGAAAGACCTTCAGTCATGAACAAAAAGGATGAGTCAACACAGTGATGATCCGGAACCTTCAAACAACGTCGACATCGAATAAGACAAAAGATAAGAGAAGTTCGGTAAACGACAACTCAGAGCAATAGTATACAAGGTGATGAGAAAATTTTATTTTATTTCATTAGTAAAGAATGCATTAGAAAAGTCTTTGAAGGCCAAAAAAAAAAAGAAACAACCAGAAAAGAAAAGAATACATGGAACAAAAGGTAAAAAAGCTCTAAGGAAGCTCAGCTTCTTCAGACTTCGGACTCTCGATTTCAGCCATTGTCAGAGATTGCTTTAAGTTTTCAACTTCTTCTTCTAGTTCCTTCTTTCTTAAAAGTATCTCCCGATATATTTGGTGCAACCACCGACTTTCGCCCTTCGACTCCTAAAGCCTCTTCCTCAGAACTTCGGACTCCACCTCGGCATCCTTGACCACCTGCTGCTCATAGGCTAGCTGAATTTTCAACCGCTGCAGTTCGGCCTTCTCCTGCCCAAGGGTCATGGATAGTTCTTCCATGGTCTTCCTCAAGGAGCGGAGCTCATCGGAGCCTTGAACCGAAATGGCCTGGGCTCTCTCGGATAACTGCCTCTGAAAGCGGGCAACCTCGTCGGTCACCGTCTTGAGCCTCCTTCGGTAGTCGTCTACTTGCCCGCACCAGTCGACTCGGTAGGCGTTGTAGTTCGCCTCGACATCTTATAGCTGCTTCTGGAGGTTGGAGAATTTTTTCGACCAGTCCCGATCGTGGTCGGCTTGAGTTGTGAGCCAGGACGAGCTCCCTTCCAATTGGCCGAATTTCTCCCGTGCGGCCGCCAACTCAACCTCGAGGGAGCTGATCTTGGAAGTCTGAGTCCAAGATCAGTCGCTGGCGTATTTCTGGAGTTCCTCAAGCTCCTTCACGAAGTCGGCCTTCTTTCGGGTGTAGTCCATGAAGCCCTTTTTGTGGAGGTCCCGAAGGTGAGTAACCTCCGCAGTAGCTTCCGAATGGCTCTTCCTCAGCCTGTGAAGTTCGTCACCCATCTTCTTTGATTTTTTCGTTAGGTGACGAACTTTCTTTCTGAGATCCCGGATCATCAACTTCAGAGGAATCTCCTGTGGTAGGAGAAGAGCTTCGGTAGGGCACTGTTGTCGGAAAACGAGAGCGTCACAACACAAATCAGTGCAAAAAAATAAAAAAAAAGAAAAAGGATGTAGAGTGAGAAAAAGGAGCTCTCTGTAAAAAAGAATCTGATTTCATTGATAAATAGTTCTTAAAGAGAACGAGGAAAAGTCACAACAAAGAAAAAAATATAAAATTAGAGGTTTCGAACCTCTAGGGCAGAAGTGGAGGAGCTCGGTGCCCCCAGAAGGTCGGTCGCGGCAGTCGAAGAAGTTCTGACTGGAGGGAGATCGACGGTGACCTCGGAAGGTCTGGCTTCATCCTCGGACGCTTCATCCAGAAAGTTGAGGTCGAGTTCAAAAAACTTCCCGACCATCTTCTCCTGGCAAAGCTCGAAGCCTTTGATGAAGGCAGCCTGGCCGAACTAGACCTTCAAATTCCTCATCTCGGAGGAGGTCTTGAACTCCTCCACTGCTCGGACCCTTGCCTCCGAGACTAGGATCGGGATCTGTGCCTTCAGCTCGGAGACCTTGGCCTCTGCCTTCTTTCTTTCCTCCTCCAGGGCGGCCCTCAGTTCTGCCGAGGTTTGTCCCTCCTTCTGCAGTGCCTCTCGGAGACTCACGACTTCAGCGACCTTCTCCTCGAGACGGGCAGCTTCAGCCTGATGACCTTCCTCCGCCTGGGCTACTTCCTTCTTGATGTTATTCATCGCCTCGATGTTGGCGATGAGCTGGTGTCCAATCTGCAAGAACGACCAAGAAGTCAATATGAAAGCTAAGGGGTGAGCTAAGTAAAGAAGCGAAAGGAAGAAAGAAGCAAATCGGCCTACCTCAAGAAGGACCCCAGAGAGTCCCAGACCTGCTGTTCAGGATCGACGTGGACGATCCTGTGGACGACCTCAGACAGGACACACCCATCGACCAATCTTTTTATTAAATCCCTATTGTTGAAGGGATTCTCCCTCGGATCCTCTTCGGAGCCGTCGGCCCTCTCGATGGCAGCCCTGCTGCTGTGGGTCTTGCGGGCCAATGTCTTTTTCTTCTCCTCCTTTCGGCCCCTGGTGCCTCCTTGGGACGAGCCTCTGGAGTGGGAACCTCGATCGGGGGGCTTCTTGAAGAGGCTCGAGGGACTGCGAGCTCGACGTTGGAGGGGGTGTCGACGGCAATGGCCACCTGGGCAGGCACGATCGAGCTCGTCTCCCCTACCCTTGCCTTCTTCACCGACTCAGAAGTCGCGGTGCCTTTCCTCTTGTGGGTCTTGAGACCTTTGGCTAGCATTCAAGCTGCATCTGCGTCCATATCTGCAATGAAAGAAGATCGGCACAGCTTAAAAAAAGTACAAGAAGAAAGGAGAAGTAGCGAATAACCAAAAAAAAATACCGATAGGATTGAGAGGGCTTAGGCCGACGTTAAATAAAAGTTACTCCTTCAGAAGGTCGGAGAGGAGAGGAGCTGGATAAGCCTCGAGTTTATTGGAGGCTTCAAGGTCGTCCCTTCCCAGGCTAGAAGTCCGACGGACGGAGTCCCTCAGGGAGCCCCAGGGGGGCAACCCCAGCTCCAAGGTCAGGCATCGAATGTAAAAGTACCTCTCCTTCCAGTTGTGGATAGAAGAGGGGGCACCTTTCAGCAACTCCTTTTTACCGAACTGGGGGGAGAAGTACCACCAGTCCTTGGCTGAAGGGTGACGCTTGAAGGTATAGAAATTCCTAAACAAGGAAAGGGTTGGCCGGACTTCGGCTAAATGACAAAGAGAAAGAAATCCTATCAGAAACCTAAAGGAGTTCGGCGCTACCGAAACTAAAAAAATATTTTAAAAATGAAAAAGGGCAACGATAAAAGGTGGAAGCGAAATTCGAAGTCCAGCACGGAAAGCTTCCTGATATAAGTAGAAGCGGCCAGGAGGAGGGGCGCTAGCCCGGTCAGTTGGCCTGGGAAGCTCAAACTCGTACTCCGAAGGAATCTCGTACTGAATCCTAATCAGCGAGAGTTCATCCGAAGTCAGAGTGCTAGGAATGGTGTCTGGTACAAAGACTGGACGAGGTTCATCTACAGAACTAGAATTTTGTGGGACTGAAACGGACGAACTCCTAGAACTGCTAGAGAAGGAAGTGTTGGAGGACATTATGAATCAAGCGAAAACCCTAAAAAATCTCGAAAAAATTGAAAAAAATAAGAAACAAGGCGCTCGCGGAGAAATTGAACGGGCGTAATGCGAAGGAGAAAAAATGGAAGAAGAACAAGAAAGAGAGGCATTCCAGAACTAACCTAGGCTGGTCTGAGAGATGCAGGAAGGCAGCAAGGGTGATGGGGGTCGACCCGAGGAGCACCTAAAATCGAGAGGGACATGTTGGAGGAAGACGAAGCTCTCGGGGAAGAAGAAGGGCACCAACAAAATTCTCAGGCAAAGTGAAACCCCTAAAGGAGGGGGTGGATTTAAATAGGCAACGGGGTCCAGCGCAATAATGATTGCAGATCTTCCTTGGCCGATCTACAACCGCCGCATGTCCCACTCATCATGGCAGATGGCTGACGACTGACAGAGTCATTATTACGCTGTACCTAGAGCAACGCTCCAGCAAAAATTCTAAAAAAATATTTTTGGGTCGCCTCGATTTGAAAAGACTTCAGCACCAGTACGCCAAACGCCAAAATATCTAAAAACAATCAAGTACAGAAATTGAGGGAGGCAACTTCGATTGTGAAAATTTTTCTGTATTTTTTTCATTCGATATCCGAACTCGAAAGTAGGAGGATTGGTGTTCGATATAAAATAACCCCAGTCGAAGTTCGTAAGAGGCCGACCCTCCCAGGGCTCTTACGACTTCTGACCTTGTGCGGCATCTTTCTGAACTCCCCCGACCGTCCGAGCTTTCACAATACCATTCGAACTCCTCCAGCAGTCGATCTTCCACAGTGTCCTCCAGATTCTTCCAACGGACGAACTCCTATCGTGCCATCCGGACTTCTCCAATAATGAGCTCCTTCATTCATCTATCGGACCGCTCCAAATGCTCTCTGGGTTTCACTATCAATCGATTTTCTACAGTGATCGACTACTCTCCGAATCTCTTTCAGACTTCTTCCGGCCACGATCGACTTTACTTCGAACTTCTTTCGGACTTCGTCAATGTTCGAGTTTCTCCAGCAGCAGGACTTCTACAGTAACCAGACTCCATCTAAGTTTCTACGATGGTCGACCACCTTTCGAATTTCATCCGAGCTCCTATAAGAGCCGGACTCCGTCCGAACTTCTCCAGCGGATGGATCCCAAACGAACTTCTACAACGGATGGGCTCCACCAGCTAGATCTCTACTCCGAACTTCTATTGCAAGCAGACTTCATCTGAGCTTCTACAATAAGAAGTCTCCATCCGAGCTTCCATGGCAACTAATCTTCGTCCGAGCTTCTATAGTAAGCAGCCTCCTTCCGGACTCCTACAAGAATCGGACTCCGTCCGAACTTCTACAATAGAATTGAATTTCAGACTCCTCCGACGGTCGACCTTCCACAGTGTTCTCAAGACTCCTCCAGTGGACTAACTTTCATAACGCCTTTCGAACTCTACTATCGATCGACCTTCTGCTGGATTCTTCATGGAATCGGACCTCTCCAACGGACAGTCTTCAGACGAGCTTCTACATCAGACAAATTCTAAATGGACTTCTCTAGCAATCGGACTCCTGTCGGACTTCTCTAATAGAAAGTTTTCGTCCGAGCTTCTACAGCAGATGACTTCTGCCTGCAGCATCAACGCCTAAGGCACCCAACCATAGTTAACCCGTCAGCAATCTTAAAAACATCCGAGCTTCTTTTAAATTACTGAGACAGAGATATTTCACTCCACCAGACGTCCCAACCGAGCTTCAGCCGTCCGGCCCGAACTCTCCGGCAAGTCATGACAACAGACACTACTCCACTCTCTGTAACAGACTCCACATGGCCCCACCACTCTTTGGCAAGTCGTGACAACGGATAAGTCGCGACAACGGACACTACTCCACTCTCTGTAACAGACTCCATGTGGCCCCACCACTTTCCGGCAAGTCACGACAATGGACACTACCCTACTCTCCGTAACAAACTCCACGTGGCCCTGAACGGTCCACTACCAGGCAGTTATGGACGTCACTGTCAAGCGGTTACACTCTCCCATCTATAAAAGAGACCACCCAGATACGTTCTCCTCTAAGCTCTAAACTCTATCTCAAAACTCTGCTAAAATTCCATTCGAGTACTCCATTTCTGTTGAGGTAGAGTACTAACTTGAGCGTCAGAGGGTCTTGTCGGAGCACCCCCAACTCCGGTTTAGACTTTCCTTGCAGGTCCCGATGGTGGCCGCGATCCCCTCGACTCCAGCTTCTCCGACATCGGCGGAATTCTGCACCAATAGTTATATATACTTTTTTCAATTAATATTAATTCAGCTTCTTATTACTAAAAAAGTTGGTTCATTTTCTCTTGATCTATCCTTGCCTGTTTTACAGCTCCAACAGTTAATGACAAAGGTAGATCGTAGTCATTTAAGAAAGCACTGAGATTGGAGGGTGGGACTTCTTTGTTGTAGATTCTAGATCATTTAAGACAACTCTATGTACCAGACCTAACCTTGACCTGAATCGAATTCGTATTTCATGGATTGGGATTGTGTTATATATGGATCCGACCTGACCCAAATGAATTATTGGATCAAAAAATTTGATCATTGGACTCGACCTAACCCAATCTTCTAATGGATTGGATTGAATCCAACATCAAGATCCGATCAAAAAATTGGATCAGACTAGGGTTACTCATGATCCAGTTCGATCCGATCCATTTACACTCCTAGTAGTAGACAGTGAACAAGAAGTATCGAAATATATCTATAATCACACTTGGATACTTGCTCTTTTGAGAAAATAGGTACAAGGGGAGCTGCTTAGGCCAGAGTTGATAAGATTTGCCACTAATTACATAGCATTGAAGAGTCTTCTTAATAAATAAATCTGGTTTGAGGAATATGATGACTTTTGATGAATGGAGGGCTTTTAAATATGCAAAGACCAATTCTTACAAAAAATGCAAGGACTAATGATGGATGATATGTTGAGGTATTATATTAAGTTATGATTTTTGGAATAAGTACTCTGAGGTAGTTAAGGTAATAGAATCCTTGTATGCGGTGCTGCGAATAGTAAATACTGAGAAGTTCCCTCAGATAGACTATGTATATTCCAAGATGTCTATCTGTAAAGAAAAGATTCTAGTCATAATAGGATAGAAGAAAGCAGCATCATATTTGCATATCTTTAGTATAGATTGGATATTCAAATGGGAAAGGAATTGCACTTGACAGGTAAAATTTGCTTGAATCTTAGCTCTCACTTATCCTTTATTGAATAAGTTGTGAATGTTTTTATTTTTAATCAATATTATTCTTATTTTTTATATAGTTTACTATTTAAATTCTAAATACCAAGATAACCATAATATTACTTTGGGTGAGGAGCTTCCAATAGCTCTAAAGAATGTGGTGTATAGGTTAGAAATTGATCCAGACTTGGCTGTAGAAGCTATAAGTAAGATAATAAAAGAGTAGATGCCTATCATAGTAAGATTGTTGGTATATTTTTTAATTATATTAATTTATTAAAATTAAATAACCTTCAATGAGAAGTTTATATTGAATAGGTAGGAAAAAAATTTTTAAGAGAGAAAATGGAGCTTTGGAGAATAGCAAGCACACAGATCCATTTTTAAAATATCACTAAATATAAATATAAGATTATTTTTTATTATTTTTAGTTCTTTACATCTATGTATAGCTGAGGACTTAAATATTTATATACATATGTATTATTTGAATGCAGAAAAATGATGAGTCCAGTGGGGCATATTTGCATCAAATCTAAAAAAGATTGCTATTCGAATCTTATCACACACCATCTCATCAAGTGGATGTAAGTACAATTGGAGAATATTTGCTGCAATCCATATAAAAATTGAAAATCATCTAACATCATAAAGATTAAGAAATCTAATTTTTGTTCACTATAATATGAGGTTAAAGCTCAAGTATGACAATGAGAGAAAGGAGCCCAGAAAGATGACCCATTCGAGGAGGATATTATCCATGATAAGGAGGATCCTATGCTGAGCTAGGTTGTAAATTAGGAAGCATGCGATTCATTGGTATTGATAAGCCAGGAGATCTCCCCTAACCATGTAGAACAACAGCACATGATGTAGGGTTACAAGATGTGTACTGATAGGCGGCCTTTCATTTATCCCCCATTCAAAGTGGAATGTGAGATACTGATGGAGATGATGGTGGACCAATTAGTAGACAATCTAAGGATTTTGATCAATGATTTGATCATGGAATATTTAGTTTGAGATATCAAGCAAGGATCTCCAGAGATAGCCAGGCAATTGGGATTAGTTAGAGCTCGAGAGAGAACCAAAGAGTTGAGCTGAGGAGAGAGATGTGGGAAGTCCAAATCAAAAGGAAAGATAATAATTAATTCACTAGAGGCAATTGATGATGTACAGGTTTAAGATAGACCCAAGCCCTCAGATCTCAGATTGCCTAGATCATCTCATGATATTAATGATGATAATGATGGCAAGAGTAGTGATGGATCTGATGACTATGATGGTTAGGGTGGAGGGGGTGATAAAGCATGTGGGTTCAGTCTTTTTATTGAAGAAGAATATTTTGCTCATGCTATGTAGGATCAGGATCATGGAGCCAGATCTAGATCTAAATATAAGGATGAAGAGTTGCCGACCTATAGAAGGAGGGGAAGAAAAATTATTGTCGGATGTGACACATAGGCTGTAAATATTTTGGATCATTTTCATAAAAATTGAGAATAATTGAGGAATATCGACATCGGATATATCCGAAGTTTATGACATGGATGGAGCAAGATGCTTTGAGAAGTAGGTTAAAGTCTGAGTAAGTTAGATCATTATCATCATCAATCAGAATAGGATCTATTGGAGCATCAGATAACCAAAGTGTATATCATAGCCTTTCTCTTTCTACAAATGATTCAAATGTATACTCCTAATAGTCATATTGTGAGGGGTATTTTCATATGTATTATCTACCTTTATATGGAGGCCACAATATGGTATTATCTCTTATTATCCTGACCAAGGATAGCTAGTCTTTTACCTAATGTACTATCAAGAAGATTATCCTGACAACATCAAATACCAGATGAGCAATAAGGATGGGTTTAATATCAAAATTAGCATCATATTCAAGGTTTCAATTATGAGTAAGACTCAGATGTTTATGAGCATCATAGGCATTCCATCTGGAATTAGTAGTAAATTTGATATGTTTATCCATAACTGATGAATTCATTTTGTGTAATATTGAAATTGATTTATTATATGTTATTAGCATAATTATATTTTTATATACAAGTAACTAAACTCAAGTAGTATGGGCGGTAGCTTTTTTATCAAACTTTGATATTTTTATTTTATTAAGTACCTGTGCATGGGTCATTATGAGAGATCGTTGCTTGGTAATCAAAAAAGAGTCTTTAATAATCTAAAAGATCATAATACATCATAACATGAGTATCTAATAGAACTGATCTATTATTAATATATTACTTTTGAAGTTCAAATGTATTCAAACAATAAATAGAGTAGTAAAACTTCAATATAAATTCAAAAAAGATAATATGTATATATATAAAGGACATCCTAAACATGTACTAGGATGTCTAATTGGGATGGCCATCGAGATGGGACGAGACACAGGGTGTCCCATTCTGGATCAGCATCAGGATACCCCATCTCATGAAATTTAAAACCCCAATATGGGAAATAGGTTGGTTCATAAGAGATATTTATCCTAGTAAATACTTACATCATCCAGTTTAAAGTCCAATGGTGTTTAAGGAAATTAATTCAACCTCCATGTTCTTATGCTTCTTTAGGTGGGTAAATTATCTTCTTATAGATAGCATTATCCATAAAATAGAGAAAAAATTCTTACCCTCCAAGGTGAATAAGTCATTTTTCTATTAGCCAGAAAAATAATTTTTCTTTTGTTCTTAAATTACCCTTAATCCTATAATAATAGTATGATAATGTAATATAATAATATCATGATAATATAATAAAATATATTATTATATTATGAATAATGTATAATATATTAAATATATAATAATATAATATATTATTTATATTATATTATTTTAATAATATCATTATTATATAATATATTATATTATATACATAATATAATATAATATTATATTATTATATAATAATATTTATATAATAAAGGATCATAGGAAACATAGAGAGATTTTAGCAACTTATTTGGAACAAAAAATAATGTAAAAGAACATGAGGAATAGATTCTAGAACCGTTTTCCAATGCATAAATAATATTTATATAATAAAGGGATCATAGGAAACATAGATAGATTTTAGCAACTTATTTGGAACAAAAAATAATGTAAAAGAACATGAGGAATAGATTCTAGAACCATTTTCCAATGCATAAAAGAACATGGATGAATTAATTTTTTTATCTAAATATTGTCTAGAAAATACTTACCTAGGAAAATATAGATTCCCAATAATTTTTTTTGCCTCCCAAAGAATGGGCACTAATTTTGGATTAGTATCATAATGAGTGGAAACTAGCTTGCAATCAAAAACTAATTAAATTTCTTAAGCAGTTTTTTTGTATGGCAAGTTCAGGGCATATGAAAACCTTTTTGCATTTTGATTAGTTTAGTCCCTTATGTAAGATCGGCTCGAACCAAATATTTCATGTCAAAATGACTTGATAAAAATGATTTAGTTTCATTGACTAAGGCTATGTTAGTACAAAAAAAAATATTATCCATGTAAAATACATAAAAGCACCTAATTACCATCTTTAATATTAATATGTAAATATCTATTTGCTTCATTTATAGAAAAGCCACCAAATAAGCCAATATGATCAAACTTAGCTGGCTATTGTTTTGGAGCACCTTTCAAACAATACAAAGATTTTACTAATTTTTAAGCTGCTTCCTTCTTGGCCTACTACATATCCCACTGGGATAGATCCATGTATATTTTTTGCTTAAAATCTCAATTCAAAACTGCAGTATTTATGTCCGACCTTGAGTTTGTAAATAGATGTCAACACCACTAGCAATTAATATTGGCCATAAGTGAGGATAAATCCAAGCAATCTATTGATAGTATTTGAGTATAACCTATAGCTATTAGTCTAGCTTTATATTTTTCAATCGAACCATATAGTTTACATGTCTTCTCAAACAACCATTTGCACCCTATTGTTTTACACCATAATAAATCAGTTAGTATCTATGTAATTTTAGATGTTATGCACTGCTGTTCACTTTCTTTCGCTCTATTTAGGATTATATTTGGAGAGATCAAAAGTACTTTCTAGAGCCCAAAAAGTACTCATGTGCAAGGATTTAGTAAACAACTTGAAACAGCTTTATGGTCCTTCCAAAAACTAAAAAAAAAGGTCTTTATTTGGCAAAAACTCCAATTTAAAGTTTTCTTAAAAATACCTTTTTAAAGTTTGTCTGGAAGCTATTTGTGTGATCAAAATACCCCTAAGTTTTGTTGTTACGACTTCATTTAAAAAATAATTAAATTATATATTTATAATATTTAGATCAAAATAAAATATATAAAGTATAGAAGAACGATACTTTACACTATGTTATACCAAAAATGAAAATAATATTGTAATATAATACTATTACAAGATTATACTAAAATAATTATATATGAGAACAATATTATTACATGTTAATATATATATTATAATAATTGCATCATATCATATAATAGAGCCAGTAACATAGCATTGCCATAATATTAGTATAATATAACATAATATACTAAATACAATACAATACAATACAATATAATATTGTATATTATAGCATAAAAATAGAAAAATTAATATAATATATTCTTATTTTATTTATTTTACTATATAATATTATATTGTAATATATTATATTATATATTTTAGTAGGTTGTATTATATTATCCTGTATTATAGTATATTATATTATATTGTATTGGATTGATTATAGCACTTCAAAGTATATTTATTTTTTTATTTTTCACTATCGGATTAATTTGTTCCCAATCTGGGTGAAACAATTTGGGCTTGATCTGCTAGAGGGGTTGCAATCCAAAGGTTCTAATGATGTGCTGTCTACCATCATCAGTTAAGTCTGATGGTGACCTTTATTCCATTGGTTGCTTTTTGAAGGTTATTGACTAATTTTGGACTATTTTCTCAAATCCAGGTTTTCCGGAGGTTGTTAGGATACCAATTGCTAGTAGCTACCTCCTGTACTTTTGATGTACTCTTGATTTGCATCATAGCAAATCAATCTCATTAAGTTTAAAGGCACAAACCTATCACAGACATCATATCAATAGATCTAATAATCAAGCTTAATCTGTTAAATATTAGGTTCAAAAGATAAGAAACATTATAATGTATGGATCGAATTTTATAACTAATTATGCTATAGATTTCAAAACAACATCTATCTTGTTTATACTTATAAATCAATAAATAAAATGTAGTGTATTGCCAAAAATAAGCAAACTGGGTTAAGGTTGTGCATCCGTGGAAGCTCATGTCAAACAACATTTTGAGCTAAACACAAGATGAAATTAATTACTCACTCTTCGTGGCCTTGGGAGCAACAAACAAGCAAGAAATAGCAGCCCTCAATGTTAGTGGTAGGCCTAGCAATGGTAGTGACCTATTTTGGGTGATGCGGCAATTGTAACCAAGAAGGAAGATGGATGAAAGGAGAGGAGAAAGGAGACAGGAATTAAAACCGATAAGAGCGAGGGGTCATTGAATCTTGTAATTAGGTTGGTCGGCGGTTTGGATTCTGATGCAAATCTTGATTAGACTGCCAAACTTAGCAATGAAGTTGGATTTGAGTCTGGATTTCATCAACCAATTACAACCTAATCAGAATTTCATGTAATAAATAATTTGTATAGCAATATCTATTTATTTTGGCACAATGTGTATGTATAATGTTATATGGGCCTATCAATTAAGGTTGAAATTGGATCATATACGGATCGGATACCATCGTATCCATATCTATATTTATTTTATTTGATGAATACAAATACAGATACGGATATTATTCAGATACAAAAATTCATATTCATATTTATTTTAAATGGATACAGATATAATTCGGATACTGGAAGTATATATATAATTATGGATTTATTTAGATAATTAAATTTTATGATTACAGAATCATATTATTAAATAGATGATAAATCAAGTTAATAACATATTTATATAGTTGTATATTTTTAAAAAAATTAATAAGTATTATATAAAATTATATGGGATTTCATGTTGATTCGGATATTCAGATATGGATCGGATAATTGTCTATCTATATCTATATCTATTTTTTATTAACAGATATGGATACGGATATGGATATTAGCTGGATTCTCAAATTTCTATCCATATTCGGATTGATTTTGATACAAAAACAGATCCGGATGGATAATATCCATATCACTTTCACTCTACTATCAATTAATTTAGATAGCTCAAGTTTGGTCGGAGTTATATATATATATATATATTTGTGGAATGTTAAGAGGGCCAAGGGGATAAACACTCTAAAATAAAGAAAATTGAAGTTGTTTTTTAAAATACTCTTATTCACGTTGTTGGAATCAATTTAGCTAAATGCAAACTTAAATCAAGCTGTAATTCAAACTAGAACATGTAACATAGTTTTGCTCACGCTCGATCAAGATCGATTAATGCCAATTTCATGTAGCGCTATGAAGTCCATCGCAGTAGACTCTACATGCTCGGCTCAATTTGGAAAGAGGCTTGAAACTGTTGTCAAGCCAATTTCAATTCAAACTCGATCACACCGGAGGCGGTCAGATCACTTAATCGGTGCAAAGGAGTGCTACCTTCCGATTGGTCTCCGCGGATCTCCTCCTCCTCGGCTTCCTTGAACCCGGCCGGCTTGGACGGCGATGCCGAAACGGAGGAGCGAGCCCCGCCCTTCCTCGGCCACTTTTATTGCGCCGGCGACCTCGACACCGACGCCGGCGAGTGGGTCCCGCCCTTCTCCTTCCCCTCCTTCCTCAGGTACCCGCTCCCCCTCTACCCCAAAACCTTAAACCCCAACCCTGGTAACGGAAAAGGAAAATCCCTCATCCGGGTAACCCCACCCTCCTCTTTCTCAAGGTTGAATTTACATAATCTGAGCCAGTTATCTCAGTCATATATTAATGTTATGGTTTAGTTACGTTCTGTTCTATATAAATTATGTTCTTATAATAGATAATGGTAGCAATATTTGTCTATGTAGAAAATAATAATTGAATGAATGCCTGATATATATGAATTTTTATGCTCATATTTTGAGCTTAATGAGCTGAGCTCGAGTGATCTAAGGGTGCATTTGTTTCACGATTGGAATTGGAATAAGAATTGGATTGGATTGGAATGGGAATCAGAATGGCCAATCCCTCATGCATTTGGTTTAGAACCGGAATCAGAATTGGAATGGAATTTGAATGCTAGGGGAGAGTAAGGATTGGATTTTAAGGGATTAGGCCATTCTTATTGCCCTTAGAATCGAAATGGAAATATGTTAGGATTTGATGCCTCGAGATTCGGTCCATATTGAGTCCACACGAGATCCGGACGAAAAATGGAGTCTAACGAGATCAAGATCATCCCAAATGGAGTCCAGACGGAGAAAATACGCGCGAGAGAAGTCGGCACGAAATCCGAAGCGGCAGAGGACCGCCGGTGGCGGGCCGCGGAGCGGCGGCGGTGCGGATGCGCGCGGCCTAAGCGCGGCAGTGCACGGGTCGGGGCACAAGGCGCGGCCCAGGCCCAGGCCTAGTGTGCTGCAATGGGAGCCCGTTGCTCGATCCACCGTGGACGGGCGGTGCACAGCCGACCGCATAGACCGCATGGGATTTTCCACGCATTTCTCGCAGTCTACGGCACTGTTCCATAGACCGATCGCGATCCGACGGCCCTGCTTGCTTCCGATCGAGATCCAACGTCAGGAGGCTTGTTTGGGTGCTCTTAGGAGTGTTTCTGTTCTAACTAGGTTTTTAAGCCTTTAAAAAGCCTGATACATGAACAGGTGGTGTATGGCTCGATTTTTGGTGTGCGGCGCTATTTTATCAGGTGTTGATATGAGAAAAGCCCGAACTCGTGGAGAGAGAGACGCGGTCGTTGAGAGGAGCAGGGAGGCTCCTGGACAGCAAACAACAGTCGCTTCAGGGGTTCAGAGGGGTCTTCTTAGAGAGACAGATTTTGTGAGGGAGAACTTTCTGTAAGAAAAAAATTAGGTATATGAGAGTTAAAGGTGAGATCTCCTCTTGTAATATTTCTTTTTCTCATAGTGAAGTTTGCATGCCCTATGGAGGCGAGCTTTTTTTTAGTTGATCCACGTATTTGATTATTTTCTGTTTTATTTCTTCTTTCTTCCTGCTGTATCGCACAGTACCGAAAAGATCTTGGGAGGTGGTGTCCTGATCAGACATCCACCTAATAAATGTATCAGAGTGAGGTGGTACAAGGACGCAAATTACAGCGGTGGTGAGCAAAACTGAAGATGGAGAAGACAGGATCAATCAAGATGGAGATCAACAAGTTTGATGGAAAGAGCAATTTCTCTTTGTGGAAGGCAAGGATGAAGGACGTGCTCATCCAGCAAGGGTTGATAGACGCTCTCTTATACGAAGAGAAGCCGACCATATGGAGGTGCAGGATTGGAGATGGCTACAGATGCAGGCGGTGAGTACCATCCGCATGTATTTAGCGGATGAGGTGGTGATCCACGTGCTTAGTGAGACTTTCCCGATGATGCTGTGGTCGAAGCTCGAGGAGTTGTACATGGCGAAATCTCTCACCAATACTCTTTTTCTCTGAAGGCAGTTCTACTAGTTGTGGATGACTGAGAGACAGAGCATGCAGGAGCATCTCAGCCATTTTTAGAAAATACTCACCGACCTCCTCAGCGTTGGTGAGAATATTGAGGAGAAGATCAGGCCGCTGGTTTTGCTAGCGTCGCTTCCTCCTTCGTATGAGTCTTTGGTGACTGCTCTTTTAGTGGAGAAGAGCACCATCAAGATAGACGAGGTCACTACGGCAATACTCTAGAACGAGGTTCTCAGGAGAGAGAACTTGGCTTCGAGCTCAGGTGGCGGTAGCTCAGTTTTGGTGGTTTCTGAAGGAGTAGGAGACGGTAGACAGAGCGACAGGAGATCACGACGAGGCGGTCCAAGTCTAGGAGGGACTTGAGCAAAACCAGATGTTACCGATGTGAAGAGTTGAGGCATCTAGCTAGAGATTGTTCTCAACTCAGGGATCGGACGATGGCTACTGTAGCAACGGTCAGTAGTGATTAAAGGAAGATATTTTGGAGATATCTGACAAGATATCTACTTCTTTCTAGCAGTGAATTTTAATTCTGCATGTACCTATCATGTATGTTGTAGAGAGGAGCAATTTGACTTCTTGGAGAACAGTGAGAGCACTGTTTATCTGGTGGATGGATCATGCTGTGCGATCAGAGGCATCGGGACGGTCAGTTGGAGGACGCATGATGGTGCAGTGAGGAGATTGGAGGAGGTCCGATACATAGCCGATTTCAGGCAGAATCTTATCTCACTGAGCAGACTATATTCGAAAGACTACAGGACGGTAGTTGGTGGAGGAATCCTGAAGGTGCTTCACGGTGATAGGATTGTTCTGGAGGGAAAGAAAGGGAAGAGAAGAAATTATTACCTGACGGAAAGTCCAGTGCGAGGTGGAGCTTCAAGAGCCAGGAGGAGCCTAGAGTGAGGTGGAGCTCCAGGTGGAGAAGGATCGAGCACGAGACAGAAAATTCGGGAGGATGAAAGGTGATATCGCAAGGTGAGATTCCTATTGCCGCATGATAATGCCCCGAGTAGGTCTCAAGTCAGGAGGAGCATAGCATACGGAGATGGGATCGAGCGGCCTGGCTCGACTCCCATGTTTGTCCATCCATGATCAGCAGGCGATTGCCTCAGGATATAGGGACGAGGAGATCCAGAAGCTCTCAGAGTCAGGAGGAGGCGAATATCGAGTCGAGGTGAAGATTGTTAGGATTTGTCATCTCGAGATTCGATCCATATTGAGCCCACAGCGAGATCCGCGACGAAAAACAGAGTCTAATGAGACCAAGATCACCCCAAACGGAGTCCGAACGGAGAAGATACACGCGAGAAAAATCGGCACAAAATTCGGAGTGGCGGAGGACCACCGATGGCTGGCGGTGGGCCGGTGGAGCGGCAGTGGTGCGACCGCGGCCCAGGCCCTGGCGCGCGAGCGCGCGAGCCGGCCGAGGCCCAGTGTGCTGTGCTGGGAGCCCGTTGGCCAGTCCACCATGGATCGGGCGGTGCACAGCCGATCGGGTGGACCGCGTGGGCATTTGCCACGCATTTCTCGAGGTCCACGGCACTGTTCTATGGACCGATCGCGATCTGACGGCTCTGGTTGCTTTTGATCGAGATCCAACGGTCAGAAGGCTTGTTTGGGTGCTCTTAGGAGTCTGTTTCCCGTTCTAATTGGATTTTTAAGCCTTTAAAAGGCCTGATACGTAAACAGGTGGTGTGTGGCTTGATTTTTGGTGTGCGGCATTGTTTTATCAGGCATTGATCCGAGAAGAGCCCAAACCCATAGAGAGAGAGACGCGCATCGTTGAGAGGAGAAGGATCAAAGAGGCTCCTGGACAGCGGACAACAGTCGCTTCAAGGGTTCATGGGGGTCTTCCTAGAGAGAGAGCTTTTGTGAAGGAGAACTTCTTTTGAGGAAAAAATTAGGTGTACGAGGGTTGAGGGTGAGATCTCCTTTTATAATATTTTTTTTTCTCATAGTGAAGTTTGCATGCCCCGTGGAGGCGAGTCCTTTTTTGGCTGATCCACATATTTGATTGTTTTCTGTTTTATTTCTTCTTTCTTCCTGCTGCATCGCGCAGTACCGAAAAGATCCTGGGAGGTGGTTTCCTGGCCAGACATCCACCCAACAGAATGAAACTCTTCCAACCAAACATCTGGAATGGAAGTCATTCATTTTTATTCTCATTCTAGAGTCCAACTTCCCCCCAACCAAACATGCCCTAAGTGTAGAGCTTGGCTTGTTTGGTAATTTAATAAGCTGAATTCCAGCAAAATTTTGAGCCAAGCATAAATTGGCCTATGAACAGCTGGCTCATTCAAAGCCCTAGTTGTGGATTCATCTTGAGGAGGACTGTTTGAGCAAAAATGCGTTAGATGACATGCACTCTTCATATACTTTGGTCTTGATAAGAGGCCTTTGTATAAGCATTCAGCTAGCATATAGGATTATTGTCAAGTAGAGGAGATCATCTCTTGGTCATATTCTATTCAAAGATGGAATATTGACATCTCTTGTTTTCGGCAGATCGAATTGGTAGATGTCCCTTATTTATAGGAAAGGTGGTTTCCTGCCAATCAACTGACCGGTCAAGACAGTTGTATAGGGATATCTGGATGCTAATACTCCTGTTTCTCCATCCCATGTTTTGATTCCACTTATTTTAGTATTTTTCCTGATACCAGAGGCCATGACCCTTGCTCTTCACAATCACGTGCGTAGCATGTGCAAAGGTCTAATGTGATGTACTTGGTAGTCTGGCCGTGGCTGTGAAACTTAAGTTCCTATGGTTGATCTGTGTGAGGCAAATTCTCTTTGTTGTTTGTATTTAAGCTTATTCTTATCTTGAAACTTCCATTTGCTTTAATTAAATTATTGATGCAATTGTTTTACTTGTTTCATTATATGGTGTTTATGAAGCCCATCTTTTACTTCAATGGCAGGTATGCATCTTGCAAACCATAAGCGAAGAAAATTCCAAAATGTGGATCAAAGTTCCTCTTGCAAGCCTGAGAGTGCGAGCTTATATTCACCCAAACTTTTGAAAGGAATGGATGATAGGAAGTATGGGAGTGTGACCAAGGAATATGAAACTCTTCATGCTCAGCGGGTTCAAATGATTAATTTTCTACAAGCTCAGCAGTGTCCACTTGGTGATCCCTGTTCAAGTCCAGGACTCAAGTCTTCTCAGTCTGTCTCAATTGCTTGCTTTAATCCATCAAGTGAGTGTGTTGAAGGTAATTCTGATTCCACAATGCAAAAGAAAATGCGACACATTACAAGTGGTAGCTCATATCTTTGCCCCAAAACCAAAGAACATAAGAATAAGACGTCGGTGATAATTATTGATTCTGATGACGAAGATGGAGTTTGCCGGAAAGGTACCAAGAATTCTTGCATTTCTGAATGTCAGGTCCACGAGTTTCAAGCATGGCTATCATCAGAATTACATTTATGTTTGAGGCAAGCTGGCTTATTAGCATGGGATGGTCATTCTAATCAGCCAGCAGCCAGTGAGCGGAAAAATGTCAAATTTGCCCATGATTTTGCTGCTACAGGCAAAGTGCCACCTTCTGTTCAGTATGAGGCAGTTGTCTTAAGCAAAGTGATGGAGAAGCAGCCAATTCAAGATCTTGAAGTGAGTTTATTCTTTTTTTTTTCCTCTTTTTTTATTTTTTTTAACTTTTTTCAATAATTTGAGTGCTGTTGTTCCCTGTTATTGATTTTCTGTCTGCTTCAAACAATCTCAGACCACTGCTATGGCATTGTTACTTAGAATGGCTAAAGAAGAGAACTAAATCATAGGTTCTGTAAGATCAATTTTTACGGTTCATTGCATTGGTGGGGAGACAGTTTTGTTAACTAAATAATTGCTGTCTGAGCACAACATTGTAGAAAGCTAAGTGAGAGCGTTAAAATATTTTTTGAATATCCTGAAAAAAAGTAATCCAAAAATATTCTTTTTCAATAAATTCCTATTTGAATGAGCTGAACTGAATGCAGGAGACATAATGATTCTATATTTTAGCTTTTTTTTAAAATTTTTTTCTTCTAAATTGATCGCTGGAAATTGATGTTACTCACGTTCTTTTGACAAATTCATGCTAAACACTGAGAGTTGGATGCTGATAATGCTATTTGTTAATACTTAAAAAGCAGATGAATTTTCCATTGATCAAGCGGGTCAGTGTTTCCAGGAATATGGATGCTCATAGTTTGATGCATGAGAAACCTACATATATGTATGATATATAGTATATACATTATATATGTATGCATATATGTATGTACATATTGTCACGCCCCCGACCCGAGATTTGTGAATCGAGGGTCGCGGCAACCGCCGCATACTCATAGAAAACTCTTCCCATAAGCATGCAAGGCATCTTATCATGCTATCCTAAAAACAACAGCGGAATAATTATTCAATAATTTAAATCTAAAACATAACGACCTAAAATTTTTTTTTTTTCTTTAATATCTCAATAAATTCAACAATAATTCAAAGGCTTTGCATCAAATTCAATAAGCCTTCCAACCTAAAATAAAAATACGAAGATTCTGCTTCTGATCACTCCTCTATTCATATCTTGTATCATCTTAATTCCTCAACATCTGTAAAAACAGTAAAATAAGAGGTAATGAGCTAGACAGCCCAGTAAGCAACGATCACTTCTCAACAGATTTCATCAGGCATATAAGTAAATAATCATTTATAGAAAATAAGCATATAGAGTTCATCAATTCGAAATCAATTTCAATTATGCAATATAATTCATGCCAAATTCATTTCTTTTTTTCGAAATTTCAAGTTTCTTTCGGGATTTCAATTTCTTTTGTTCTTCAATTTCTTTTCGTCAACCATGAGCTATGACCACATTATCCCTGTGGCAGGGTCATAATACCGCGTATCTGCTTGCGGTGGGCTGCGAATCATCTGGCAGCCAAGTCCTTTGGAACCGCTGGTCTAACTGGCGGTTTTGTCGCTGGTCTATCTGGCGACATGTCGCTGGTCTTACTGGCGACATAAATCCTCAGGACAGTCAATTGCCAACGTATATGCCCCCGTTGGCGGGGTCCTCAACACAGTCAGGTTGTCAATTCTTATTGTTTCTTATATCATAATTCTTCATAAATCATGTTTCATATTCTAATTTCGATAATAAAACATATAATCATGTAGTATCGAAATCAATCAATATAATGCATCATGAAATCAATATATTCAATCATGCTTCATCATAACATTTCAAATAAGATATTTTCATAACAAAAATACCATTCATCCAATTCATGCATCGTTTCATAAATCATATCAGAAGAATACACTATAATTTGCCGATGAATCTAGAAAAGGTGAAACATTACTTACCTCGAACGCATTCCAATAAATCCATAAAATTCTATAAATTTTCTTCCAAAAATTCTGTTCGTAGATCATATCGCGATATCCCATGATCAAACATCCACAATCCTATACAGAATCAATTTGAATAATTAGAAAGAATACGAATTCTATATTTCAACGGTTTAGATTGGATCCGATCATCTAATTTCATCTAATCAAAATCTAATTAGGACCTAAACGATCCAAAGTTTGACTATCAGATCAAATCGGATTCGAAGTGATAGGACCAAGGTTTCTTCATCGATTTCATAAAATCAAGTGGAGAGAGAAAATCAGAGGAGAGAGAATTCATGAGGTACAATTCGAATTGATCAGGTGACACAATCCAACATTACGATGGGTCCAATATCTCGATTGGTGAAATCAATGTGATCAAATCAAGTCATGGCTAGATCGGAAATCATGGATGATCAAATCTAAAGATTCATGGTCTGATTAGAGTGGGTGCCAGTACGCTGTCTGACAATCATGGATCAAAGTTCTTCATTAGAATCAGATCAGACTTATTAAAAGAAATTTCTTCATTCACTAACCCTTTTTTTTAGAGAGAGAATCAATCAAGAGAGAATATTTTAGAGAGAGAAAATTCTAGAGAGAGAAAATTCTAGAGAGAGAAAACTCATCTTGAATTCTTCAGACAATATGATTCAACAAATTCGATCGATCAGATCAAATCATGCTAAAATTATCATGTGGACAATTCAATAAGATCATGAGAAATAAAATCTAAAAATACTTGATCTGATCAAAGTGGATGTCGGTGTACCGTCCGACGATCACGGATCAAAAATCCATCACGAGGATCATTTAAATTCATCATCATTCTTCTCAAAATTCTAGAAATCTTAGGAGAGATAATCTAGAGAGAGAATTCTAGAGAGAGAAAGTAGAGAGAGAAAATCCAATTCTAGAGAGAGAAAAATACTAATTCAAGCTGAAGAGAGAGAGGGAAGAGAGAGAAACTCTCTTTCTCATATTTTATTATTTATCTCATTATTTATTAATTAATTTTATTTTTCTCTTTCTTCTTTTCTTTCTTTCTCTCTTTTTTTTTTTTCTTTTTCTTCATGGAAGAGAGAGAAGAGAAAATCCTATTTATTATTATTATATTATTATTATTTTATTTTTCTTCTTTTTCTTTTTTTTTTCTTTTTTTTTTCCTTTTCTTTTTCTTCTTTTTCTTTTCTTTTTCTTTTTCTTTTCCTTCTTCTTCTTCTTCTTTTCTTCCCGGGCTTTCATTGGGCCGAAACAGGGGACCTAGAGGTCCCCGTGCCTTGATCGGTCGATCACGGCCATCTTATGGCCGGAGGTGGCCGACGGCAACGGCCGACTCTCCCGGGTTCGGAGAGACCAGGGCCGGCGGTCGGCGTGACCGTCGGCGCCGGAAAATCAGAGGAAAGAGGCGGCGAACAGGGGGGTTTCTTTCTCCAACTAAATCCGGTGACACCCATCGCCGGCCATCGTGCACACAGGCACGGGAAAGATGGGAGAGAAGAGAGGGAGAGGAGGGAGACCTTACCACAACCTCCGGTGACCCCCACCGGCGAGAAATCGCGACGAACACGGGTCGAGGAGTCACGGCTTCAAACGGGAAAATCGGAGAAAAATCTCCGGCAATCGACGGCGACGGAAGGGTCTACCCATAGAGGAGAGGGGAAGGGTTCTTATAGAGCTCGTCCTAGGGTTTTTCAATGGCCCTAGGACTCCGATTCTTGATCGGAGAAGAGGAAGACTCCGATCGGGAGTCTTCCTGCTCTGTTTTTCTTTTTTTCTTTTTTTTTTTTTTTTTTTGCTTTGGGCTTAGGATTCATTGCTTGGGCCAGGCCTCACATTCTTCCCCTCTAAAAGAAATTTCGTCCTCGAAATTTTTCCTTGCTTGAGTCTTCATAGTTTCTTATTTGAATCTCATCCACAAATATTTTAATTCTTGATATAAATTCATTCTTAAATCATTTCATAAGAAAAAGTCAATACATTAATATCAATCTGATACGGAACTATTCATTTTCTTATTCATCAAGATCAACATCTCAAAGATTTTCAATATTTCAAGATTTCAAAATTATGATCTCATTTCTTGTAAAAATTAATATTCAATATCTCATGACTCAAATTAAAATCAAATCTATCTCTTGTGAATAGAAAAAGGTCAATGTCTCTATTCTTGCATAAGAACTTCATTCATCATCATCATTCATTTTATTTCAAAATATTAATCACTCTTAATTTCAACCCATCATAAGATAGGAAATCATACTTCTATGAGTCATATGATGACATCCCAATCAATCAAAATTCAAAAATATTTTCTCTTATTCGTACTTTCAAAGGTTGAAGATTTATCATTTCAATCTCATTCTCGAGCTTTTGATATTTTAATTCTCGATACAACTTCATCATTAAGTTATTTCATAAAGATCAATATCACCATTGTTGATTGAATCAATATCATTATTTTTAGTCATCGAAATTTTCTTACTCAAATCCTCAAACTCTTAAATATTCTAATTCTTGAAGCAAATTTTATCATTAAGTCATTCCATAATAAAATCAATAACTCAAAAATTGATCTAAATCAAAACTATATTTTTCTTATAATCAAAATCAATGTCTCTATTCTAAGTAAGCATATCAATTTTCTTTATCTAAATATTAACAACTCTTAATTAATCAATTCATTATCAAATTATGAATAACTCCAATCCATCTTTTGTAGAACAATCGTCAATATCAATAGATAACAATCTTTTTCATTCAGTCTGAGAAATAATAATGATCAAAAGAGTTCTAACTTCAAATTTCATTATACCCTGGAGATAAATATTTGAGTATAATAATCTAAGATCAAAATCATCATTCGATAAACAATCTCAAGTTCTTCCTAGTAATTAGAGAATTATAAAATTTAATTCTAGGATAAAAAAAATTTATCTCTAAATATTCTAAATCTAAAATCAAAGGTCTACTCATCCTAGAATTAGGATGCTAATTATTTTTGTAGCATAGTAGATGGAAGCACTACTTTTAAAAAGTCACATTAGGATATCTAAAATAATTCAAAATTTTAAAATATTATTATTTCTAATATCAATAAATTTCTTGTATCAAACCATATCATCTATCATAATTCTTTAACTCAAAGGGTCAACATTCCTGACTTACTCAAAGTAGTCCAGATTACCATGCTTCCGCTGCGCACTCTGATCTAACAATCAAAATTTCTTAGGTTCACCAAAAAAAAGTTGGATCAAATTATTTCTTTATCCTCAAATTTCAAATTTCAATTGAAATCAAAGATTAGCTTTCGATTCTCATTCATACCTTCACTGGTGTACAATAATCTTGATTAACCCTTGAGTCCAATATAATATTTAAACCATCATATAGATTTACTATAATCAATATGAATCAAATCTCAATTCTCATATCAATTCAATTCGATAATTTTCAAACCAAAAATCTTTATAAGTCAAATTAATGAAAAAAAAAAAAAATCCTTCGATGCTCCACCAAATTTGGACATAATCAGAATATATAAGAATTTCAAATCATTATTTTTTTTTCTAAAATTTCTATCATCAGGATCTTCAATATCTATCAAATATCCTTTCATAACAATCATATAAGCTTCAAAAATCAAATCTCCATTTAATAGTAGATTCAATTAAGAACCTCGTTAACAAAAGCAAAGGAACTCCATATCAATTCTTAAATCCAAAATTTTTAAATTGTAAATTCACATGGATCTCTTAATCTGAGATAAATATAAATCATATCTTTTATCTTAATCTGAAGATATCAATTTTTCATTAACAACCTCAACAATAATATCAGAAAATCTCTTGATCAACTTAGATACGAAATCTTTAAATTGAAATTTCATACACATTATGTAGTCTCTAAGAGACATAATAAGATCTATTATCTAGATCTAAGGATGATGATTAAAGATTCCGGTACGATGAATATTCTACAATCTCAAAATCAATTTCATCAATAAGACATAGGTTTCTTTGCAATATCCTCAAATATGTATTCATCATAATATGCCACTTTATATATAATCCACATACCAACTTCAATTTCGATAGATATTCCAATCAAACATCATAAAAGATTTTTTTCTTAGCCCATTCTGGAATAATATTTTATTATCAAATCTTTATCTTGCCAATAATAGTCAATCTCTCAACTAGAAGTAATATCATAATATTATTCTCACATCGAATTTGAACTTACGATTCACTTGAATAACCAATGATCAAATTAATAACCATAATGCACAATACAATTTTTATATCAATCCTTTTGTGATTACTTTCGATCAAGATCTAAGTAATCATATCATGATCCATAGATCATCCATCATATTTCAAATTCTATATGTTATAATCTATTGTGATCCTTTCATACATAATCTCAATGTTTAGTCAAAATTTATAAATATTTCTCCCACTACAATCATCAAAGATCTACCTTATAATGTCCCTGGTGTCTATCCACTAACACCCATTCTATATCTGATTCTATGTTTCATAATTCATCCACTTATGCTCTGATACCATATTAATTGTCACGCCCCCGACCCGAGATTTGTGAATCGAGGGTCGCGGCAACCGCCGCATACTCATAGAAAACTCTTTCCATAAGCATGCAAGGCATCTTATCATGCTATCCTAAAAACAACAGCGGAATAATTATTCAATAATTTAAATCCAAAACATAACGACCTAAAAATTTTTTTTTCTTTAATATCTCAATAAATTCAACAATAATTCAAAGGCTTTGCATCAAATTCAATAAGCCTTCCAACCTAAAATAAAAATACGAAGATTCTGCTTCTAATCACTCCTCTATTCATATCTTGTATCATCTTAATTCCTCAACATCTGTAAAAACAGTAAAATAAGAGGTAATGAGCTAGACAGCCCAGTAAGCAACGATCACTTCTCAACAGATTTCATCAGGCATATAAGTAAATAATCATTTATAGAAAATAAGCATATAGAGTTCATCAATTCGAAATCAATTTCAATTATGCAATATAATTCATGCCAAATTCATTTCTTTTTTTCGAAATTTCAAGTTTCTTTCGGGATTTCAATTTCTTTTGTTCTTCAATTTCTTTTCGTCAACCATGAGCTATGACCACATTATCCCTGTGGCAGGGTCATAATACCGCGTATCTGCTTGCGGTGGGCTGCGAATCATCTGGCAGCCAAGTCCTTTGGAACCGCTGGTCTAACTGGCGGTTTTGTCGCTGGTCTATCTGGCGACATGTCGCTGGTCTTACTGGCGACATAAATCCTTAGGACAGTCAATTGCCAACGTATATGCCCCCGTTGGCGGGGTCCTCAACACAGTCAGGTTGTCAATTCTTATTGTTTCTTATATCATAATTCTTCATAAATCATGTTTCATATTCTAATTTCGATAATAAAACATATAATCATGTAGTATCGAAATCAATCAATATAATGCATCATGAAATCAATATATTCAATCATGCTTCATCATAACATTTCAAATAAGATATTTTCATAACAAAAATACCATTCATCCAATTCATGCATCGTTTCATAAATCATATCAGAAGAATACACTATAATTTGCCGATGAATCTAGAAAAGGTGAAACATTACTTACCTCGAACGCATTCCAATAAATCCATAAAATTCTATAAATTTTCTTCCAAAAATTCTGTTCGTAGATCATATCGCGATATCCCATGATCAAACATCCACAATCCTATACAGAATCAATTTGAATAATTAGAAAGAATACGAATTCTATATTTCAACGGTTTAGATTGGATCCGATCATCTAATTTCATCTAATCAAAATCTAATTAGGACCTAAACGATCCAAAGTTTGACTATCAGATCAAATCGGATTCGAAGTGATAGGACCAAGGTTTCTTCATCGATTTCATAAAATCAAGTGGAGAGAGAAAATCAGAGGAGAGAGAATTCATGAGGTACAATTCGAATTGATCAGGTGACACAATCCAACATTACGATGGGTCCAATATCTCGATTGGTGAAATCAATGTGATCAAATCAAGTCATGGCTAGATCGGAAATCATGGATGATCAAATCTAAAGATTCATGGTCTGATTAGAGTGGGTGCCAGTACGCTGTCTGACAATCATGGATCAAAGTTCTTCATTAGAATCAGATCAGACTTATTAAAAGAAATTTCTTCATTCACTAACCCTTTTTTTTAGAGAGAGAATCAATCAAGAGAGAATATTTTAGAGAGAGAAAATTCTAGAGAGAAAATTCTAGAGAGAGAAAACTCATCTTGAATTCTTCAGACAATATGATTCAACAAATTCGATCGATCAGATCAAATCATGCTAAAATTATCATGTGGACAATTCAATAAGATCATGAGAAATAAAATCTAAAAATACTTGATCTGATCAAAGTGGATGTCGGTGTACCGTCCGACGATCACGGATCAAAAATCCATCACGAGGATCATTTAAATTCATCATCATTCTTCTCAAAATTCTAGAAATCTTAGGAGAGATAATCTAGAGAGAGAAAGTAGAGAGAGAAAATCCAATTCTAGAGAGAGAAAAATACTAATTCAAGCTGAAGAGAGAGAGGGAAGAGAGAGAAACTCTCTTTCTCATATTTTATTATTTATCTCATTATTTATTAATTAATTTTATTTTTCTCTTTCTTCTTTTCTTTCTTTCTCTCTTTTTTTTTTTTTCTTTTTCTTCATGGAAGAGAGAGAAGAGAAAATCCTATTTATTATTATTATATTATTATTATTTTATTTTTCTTCTTTTTCTTTTTTTTTTTCTTTTTTTTTTTCCTTTTCTTTTTCTTTTTTTTTCTTTTCTTTTTCTTTTTCTTTTCCTTCTTCTTCTTCTTCTTTTCTTCCCGGGCTTTCATTGGGCCGAAACAGGGGACCTAGAGGTCCCCGTGCCTTGATCGGTCGATCACGGCCATCTTATGGCCGGAGGTGGCCGACGGCAACGGCCGACTCTCCCGGGTTCGGAGAGACCAGGGCCGGCGGTCGGCGTGACCGTCGGCGCCGGAAAATCAGAGGAAAGAGGCGGCGAACAGGGGGGTTTCTTTCTCCAACTAAATCCGGTGACACCCATCGCCGGCCATCGTGCACACAGGCACGGGAAAGATGGGAGAGAAGAGAGGGAGAGGAGGGAGACCTTACCACAACCTCCGGTGACCCCCACCGGCGAGAAATCGCGACGAACACGGGTCGAGGAGTCACGGCTTCAAACGGGAAAATCGGAGAAAAATCTCCGGCAATCGACGGCGACGGAAGGGTCTACCCATAGAGGAGAGGGGAAGGGTTCTTATAGAGCTCGTCCTAGGGTTTTTCAATGGCCCTAGGACTCCGATTCTTGATCGGAGAAGAGGAAGACTCCGATCGGGAGTCTTCCTGCTCTGTTTTTCTTTTTTTCTTTTTTTTTTTTTTTTTTGCTTTGGGCTTAGGATTCATTGCTTGGGCCAGGCCTCACACATATGATAGTATATAATTAGAATGTAAACATATACTATTAAAATTTGATTTATTTAAATTCAAAGTTTTGTATCATATAGAATTTCCTTACCTGTATTCTTGTTCAAAGTTCTGGATAAGGCCAAGTTCATATGTTCAAAGCCTCTCTTGCGTTCTGTTTGTTTTGGTTCCTGATTTTTTGATGGCATGGATTTACTGCTATATAAACTTGAACTGGACAGTACTTTCAGCAGATTTCCAATTTGGGTCATAGGTTGCTTTGAGGAGCCTTCAATGGGATCATGGATGCCTAGGGGCTGAGCAGTCATTGATTGCTTGGTGCAGCATGCCTTTCTAGTTCATGGAGTTAAATAATCAGATCATTTTTCTGGATATCGAATCCTTTATTCTTGAATTGCAACTATAATTTTCTTTCTCTGCATATGTAACTTTGTTCAATTATGTCATGGTATTTTGCATTGAAGCTTCCAATCACATTGCAAAGGCTTGATTAACATGGATTCTAAGCTAACTTGTTTCAGCACCTTCAACTGGCCTCTGGGAACAGGCTGGCTCCAATATCTCAACCTGTTTTAGTAATTAATATGGGTCCCAATAAGGAACATACACTAGTTATGAATCACTCCTCCTAGGAGCTAATATTGAGCAAATTGAGGCAGAAATATACTGATTCCTGGCCTCTGTTATTAGTTCTGCTGCACCTTCTAAATGGATGAGTCAAAATCAGAATCACTCTCTCTTCTTCAATAAAATAATGTATGTTGTACATCCATATAGCTAGTGAAGTTAAGTAGCTTCATCCTGCGCTCAGAAGTTTCAGCCCTTGAAGGTTTAAACTTTAAAGGGATATGTTTGGGTTTATTCACAGTAATGCACGCCTAAATAGGAAAGGAGGGGTGATGTTGAGTAACAGGGAAGGAGATAAGGGAAGAATAACCATGATAATGTGCTTGCCACCCTCAAGGAATTCTCAAAGGGGATAAGGGAAAGCTAGGTTTAGAAGAAATGTCTTGTAAAATTTTTATTCAAAAACCACTTGAGTTCACTCTTACAATGCAGCCTTATTTATAGGCATAGGTGTGGGACATGTCCCCATCTCTACACATGCACTTAATGAATAAGAAAATAAATCAGTCCATGACTAAAGGGGTGACTGCATTAGAAAAGACAGGTTCTATAAAATACTAAAAGATAAAAGACTACACAAGGTACTAAACTTTCTTTTTTTTTTCTGCAAGAAACTAGAGGGCTTTTAGTCAAACATTATTTGTCTATTCATAATGACCAAGGGAACTTAGAAGTCAATTAATCCATATTAGCAGCCCAATAATAAATTGGAGATGGGTTGGACTAGTTTTACTGGACACATGCAGTGTCATCAATTCACCCATCTTGAACCATTTGTTCAAGCATGATCAGGTGATTTGTAAGTAATGCTTGGTCTTTTGGGTGAAAAAACCAATTAGGTTGGATTTTCTCTATCGTGCAATACCTGGGCCATGTATGATGCATTAAGTAGCAATTCTCAACTTTCAATTCTTATTGCTGCCTGGGAATTTTGAAAATTTTGCCAAGCAAGGCTCTCAAAACCGACCCAAACTATTTGGTTCAGGATGTGTCATGCCGAATCGGTGCAGAACTCAGTTGGTAAGGGGGGGTTGGGTTCGGGACTCAGTAGGAACTGATCAAAACTGATTTGAATTGAGTGGAACTGTTTGGTTCCACTCAGTTCAAATTAGTATCTGTCTGTTGTGAGCTAACTAGGAAGCACAGATACGATTCGGGATGCAGGTACGGTATGATACGGATACGGAGATACACATTTTTAAAAATATAGGATACGATACGGCTGGGATACGGTATATTAAAAAATATAAAATTAATATAATATTAATATAAAGTATAAATACTCAAGATAAATTTAACATATAAACACAAATCATCAGTTCATAGCTTAAGAGCACCTATGTTTGAAAAGTAAGCATCATTAATGCACAGTCATTACAAGCAAAAATGGCAACCGTTTTAATGGAAAAATTTAGTATCCATTTTAAGCATCATTAAGCCATATCCTAGCCATTTTGATGTTTCATTAATGGCAAAATTCATATCCTAACTGTATCAAACCGTACCCAGCCGTATCGGATCCGGAAAAAATCAGAAAATAGAAGAAAAACAGCCGGACACGCTGTGGGTACGTATCACACCATGTCCCCGGTGTTTCCGTATCGGATATGTGTTTGACATGGGTACAGCAGCCCTTTTGCCGTATCCGTGCTTCCTAGTGAGCTAATAATTGAATAGGTAGAGGAGAAAGGGCCTTCTTGACCGCTTTCTCTTTGCCATTTGAACTTCAGAAGACTGGGAGTGTGGGCGAGTGAGGAAAGGAAAGAATTTTGTAGGTTACAGCTCAAACCAAAAAAGAAAATTTTAAAACTTCTTCCCTCTATTCTCTCCTTTTTTTTTTCCTTTTTAGGCGTAAAGTTGGCCAAAAATTGCTAAAACAAGGTAAGATCATGCACATTTTTTTTTTTAGTTTGACATGATTTCATGCTACATTGTAGATTTAAGGGTGATCTATGCTTTGAAAAAGAAATTATGACTTTTGGTTGATCATGTAATTTTATAGATTAAAAAACATATATTTTTGAATAAAAAATCATAATTAAATAATAATTTTGAAAAGATTGATAGCATGTTTTGGGCATGCATATTACTTATTGTATTTTTTTGGGTAGCAATTTGGCAAACTCGGGCATTGTTATAGCTACTGAAATCTTCACCCAAATTCAAATTAATTATTAAAAATATGTGGTGACTAAGAAAACATATGCAACACCCTTGGTACACTTCTAAATTACTACGCATTAAAATTAATTTTGTAGATATTTTATAATTAAATATTATTTTTATATAATAAATTTAAAAATAATTAATATAAAATATTAAAATTTTATTAAAATATAAAATAAAAATTTATTAAAATATAAAATAATAAAATTTTATTAAAATATAAAATATTAAAATTTTATTAAAATATAAAATATTAAAATTTTATTAAAATAAAAATATTAAAATTTTATTATGTATATATAATTTGCAAATATTCTCTGAAACACTTCAGCCTTTTTTTGCATTAAATTGTAATTTATCAACCTTTTAAATATTTAATAACATAAAAATTATTAATACAACTAAAAATAAAGAAAAATATGGCAATGCTTATTGATAATTGGGACAGTTTTAGGATAATATGCATATTTTTTATTATTTTATAAATTACTATATATTAAGTGAAATTAAATTATAAAAGTCATTGATATGTCTAAACATATACTTTTAAATTTTTAAAAAGTGTAGATCCACTTTATATAATTCATGGTAATGAACGAGGCCATTTATGATGTATGCAGTTTAAACTTGCAGAAATAGATTTAAGAAGAAAAAAGAAGGATAAAGAAATGAAGATGCTGACTTTGGTTGGGAGCATGGTGGAATGATCTTGGGCTGGCACCAGTAAAGATGCACTTAGTGCAATGTAGAGTCTAGAGTGGAGGAAGAGTGGGGTGGTGAAATTGAAGCAATATTTGGTTCTTGGTTACTCTAATATGGCTGCATGCAAGATTGTCCACAAAAAGGTTTGATAATTGATGAAGTACTTTAATGAGTTCAGAGAGAGCAAGAAGAAAGTGCAAAAAAACAAGCATATATTAATCATGAGGTAGTTGATCCACCATCATATCACTCTAGGGATCCACAAGATTGAAGCATTAGATCCAACAAACATGGAGGAGGCCCCAGGCTGCCATATGGGATGGGTTAAATAATTAATGGCAGAGAGAAGAGGTTGCCTGGTATCGAGCATAGTTTGGGCCCTTATAGTATAGGGATTAGGGTTCACTGAACTGATTGGTTCGGGGTGTGTCGAGCTGTACCGACAGCCTACTAAGACAATTCCAGCATTCGAAATGAGAAGTCGATGAGGTGGAGAGGGAGAAGGAAAGAGAGGAAGAGAGAGAGAATGCGGAGGGAAGGAAAGGGAGAGGGAGAGAGGGCCTCTGGAGGCCATCGAAGGATAGTTGAGCTCGTTGCACCCCTGTTGAGCTTGGTGGGAGCAAGATGAGAGTGGAGGGAGGGAAGAAGGAGAGGGAGAGAAGACCGTCGGAGAAGTTCGGAGGCTTCTGGAGGGTCGACGAGGCCACCACACTGCTGTCGAGGCTGGTGAATGCTGAAGGAGGAGCAATCCAGTTGCCAACTTGAATCGAAAGTCCTCCATAAAAAGAAAAATCAAGGAAGTTGGCAACACAGTTATCGACTTTGCCCGATAAATCTAAAAAAATACGAAATAGGAGTCGAAATCTTTGTTTCGATCAGGAGGATGGAGCCTCTCCTTTGGCCTTCATTGGCCTCAGTGATGGTGTAATGGCCTCGCGGCCTCACCGGCGGTCTGAAGGTCTCTGACGACCTCCTCTCCCTCTCCCTCTCTTCTCCTTTTGTGCTTCTCTGGTTTCTATCGAGCTCGATAATAGCAGAGCGAGCTTGGCTCCCTTCGGAGGCCCTCTCTTCCTCTCCTTTTGTCCTCTCCCTCTCTCTCTTCTCTCCTGTTTTCCCTCCATCCTTTCTCTATTATATTAGTTCGGGTCCAGTATAGAGCGGCACATGGGCTAAACCATACCGCGGGTCAGCTAGTCTGGACTTCGGTATTGACACAGCGAACCTTGATGGAGATGTTATGGTTTTGATTCTACTAGAAGAGATCCAGACTATAGGAGGAGTTAGTAAGTGAGAGAGGTTGTTGGTAAGGGTGGTATTTGGATAGCATCTATATTTGGGGTTTTATTAGCAAGAAGGGAAAGAGGCCTAGAGATATACCAATAAGGGCTGCCATTTATTACAGATCCATATACCTTTCCCAAGAAAGACTCAAAATAGCAGAGGATTGCTTCCATGCTCGTCAAGGATAAGAAAAGGGATATGCGGAGAGCTATTGCTTCTCAATTTCATTATAGTCACATCCTTGGAAATGCCACATATAACACTCCTTACCTATTAGAAGCTCCACCTAGAAAGCTGGTCAAGGTGTTTATCCTCCAGGTTTGAGGGATATATATGGTGTGTTTTGATGATGACAAGGATGAGCTGGAGAGATGGATAGCCTCTTATTAGAGCAAGTTGGATACTTATAGTTTGATGTTGATGTGTGATGATTAGAAGGGCCTTAGCTGGTGAAACATCATCAATTTTTTGACATATTACGACGAAAAGACATTCTATTATAAGTCGGTTGATGTTTCTAATTAGATGCATGGTGCCCGATATATCTTGAGTTGTCGGAGTAAGTCATTGATCGTATAGAGGAGCGACATTGTGTAGGTGGTTACTGGTAATGGATCACAGCCATTGGGATTTTCTGATGATTAGAAGGTTAGACATTTTCTGAACTTCATGTGCCTCTCATGACATAGACCTGATACTTATGGACAATCAATATCTGCAAGGTGAAGCATGTGGTGGAGACAACCCAAGCCATCACTAAGTTCATTTACAACCACACATGTTGAGGAAGCACGCGAGGATTGAGATATTGAGGCTAACGGTTATCCACTTTGCATGAACTATATTGCACTCAATGGCCTCATTGAAAAGGTAGGCTCGTGCTAGATGTTCATGAGTGCAGAGTGATAGGGAATAGATATGCTCATCATGGCATGGAAGGGAGGCATGTGCAAAGTTTAATGACAAGCCAACCATTCTAGAAGTAGGTTGAGAGCAGATAGGGCACTGGCATCCATGTATTGAGTGCTTAGGGCTATGGATAGTGAAAGGTGCTTTTAGATGGGTTTTGTGTATCATATGATGATGATTGCTAAGGCCAAGATTAGGCAGGCGGTTGTGAAGCATGTTGATGAGCATATTATTATCATTGAGGAGAGGTGGGATTGCCAAATGGGCAAGAAAGTGTATCTAGCAGGTAATCCATGTACAATCCTTAATACTTGCCTATTTATAAAAATATCGTGCAATCCATTGTTTGCTAATTAAATCTATTGCATGTCTTGGTAGCCTATTACCACCATCCAGGGTTCCAATATACCATCTTGTGGAATAGACTTGGATGAGGAAATATTGACTGCCTTGCACAATGTTGTTTACAAGGCGAAACCTGATGCTACCATTACTACTAGTAGGAGGAGATCGGGTAAGGTTGGACCAGATGCAGGTCAGGTTGGATACAAGTTAGGTAAAAAATTTGTCAACCTAAACCTGACCTATATATTAAACTGTCAGAAGTTCAGACCTGAACTTGACCATTTTATTAAAGAGTTAATCCAACCTGACCTACAATGGGTTGTATCGAGTTAAACGGGTTAAGCATTGCCCAACCCTAGTTAAATTAAATGGGAATAATTACTTTGTCAAATCAAGCAAAGGTATGATTCTACTTGTGGTGTGCTTCATAGACTACAGCTTCTAGGGAGGGCTCTCACAGCTTTGTTGAGAAGGTAGCAATTGAAAGTAGAGTAAATATGAATGTAGGTACTTTTGGATATTGACTTTAATTGATCTAATGTTTTATGATAAATGATATCTAATGTATAGTTTACATGATTGCATTTGCAGCTGAATGGTGGTTCCATTTTAGGTTGTCATCCAAAAATCTTAGAAGTTTTGTAATCTAGATCCTCTCACAATTCTCCTCTAATGGCTATGAGCGTAACTAGTCAACCTTCCACTTGATGCAAAACAAAAAGAGGAACCACTTGATGTAGAAGAAATCAAATGACTTAGTATACATGCACTACAATCTATGGCTTAGATTGAAGTGCAGTCATGAGGAGGAATTGAAATATAATGATCCACTTTATAATTACTTTGTATGACAATGAGGATCCCATGCATGCTTGGCTTGAGGGCCAACAAACAAAGTCAAAGCTTGATGAGTCAGGATTGCCTCTCTGACCATTTAGTATCATAACAAAGGAGGAGGTGAACATGGAGCAATGGGCAAAGCGATGTTTAATAACAACGCAACTATAGAGATTAGGGGGGAGACTTTCATGATTGCAAGGCTCTATGTTTGAAACCTCCATCTAGAGATATAATAGGGAGATGTTGAGCAGAGCTCACCATACACTCAATCCGGTTAGGGAGGTAGGGCCAGTCAAGGTGGTGGGCCTAGTAAGCCACCTAACAAAGCTAGTCAGCTAGGAGTAGCCAAGGAAGAAGGAAATTTGTTATAGTATCAAGAAAGAGAAAGGAAAGAAATCTGTAGTTCATTGGAGAGGGTTGATGTGGAGCTTGTTGGTTTATATTCTGAGACCAATGAATCCTCCAATGATTGGTTTCCTAGATCATGCCACAGTGTGAGCAATGATGCTAATGATTGTTTGATGATGCATTTGGTGGCTAGGGAGGTAGTAGTGTATACGGTGGGGTGCATATAACTTGCAGACAGTCTAATTCCATTTACTATCAACTCTTGTTTCACTCATGCCATGCAACATGTGGATCATAGTGCATTTTGTAAAGTTCGCAAGGATGTGATAGCATACAGGAGATGAGCCCCTTGAAGTGATTTAAGATTTGACACTGTTGTAGCTGATGATATACTAGTGGAGCATTCCTTGGACTTCTTTAGATCATCATCATAATTGGATTCTATTTTGCATAGCTAGCATACGATCCATAGGCATATCCTTCATTTGAGGCATATATATATATATATATATATATATATATATATTAAAATGGAAGCATTAGCCTCTGTCCGCCACGTGTCCATGAAAAAATTCCACCATGTATCCATGGAAAAAGAAAATACACAACACAAAAATCTAGACATCATCCCTATTGGCTACTCCAAGCCTACCACCTGGTTAGGACTCTTGAGGAATGGAAAAAGAAAGAAAATACCCAACACAAAACCCCAGCCATTGTCTAAGGTTCCTTATTCGGCCACTCCAAGCCTACCACCCGGTTGGGACACTTAAGGATGGAAAAAAAATAGAGGAAAAACGGTGGAAAACATAGGAAAAATCAATGAAAACAAAGAAAAGATGGAAAAAATTAGAGATTAAAGGGGTTTCTTAGGTTTCGATTGGATTTTTTTCTCAGGTACAGGGATTCTGTGCAAGTTGTGGCAGTGTGAGTTGCTTGAAGTTTTTAGAGGTTAATCTTGGTAGAAGCATGATATTTTGTAGGGTTTCTTTTTCAGATATATGTGGGAAAGGAGAGAACTTGAGAGAGATTAGAGGGGTTTCTTAGGTTTTGATTGGGTTTTTTCTCAAGTATATGGGATTTTGTACGAGATGTGGCGGTGTGAGTTGGTTCCGTTTTGAGAGCTTAATCTTGGTGAAGATGGTATGTAGTGTTGGGGATTTTTAATCGAAAAGATTCTTCTTTGGCTACAAAATTTTCAATATATGGAGCTGTATTCTCATGATAACAAATGTAGGGGCTACCTGACGGGGATCCTTAGCGGGTGGCATTTTCAATGGAGGCATAGTGGAGATGATAAAACGGAGGCTTTTATTTTGATAGAGCCTCCGTTTGACACGTGTATCTTGCTAATCTATATTATATATATTAAAATGGAGGCATTAGTCTCCGTCCGCCATGTGGGTGGTTAACTATCTGACATATTTTTTTCTACTTTAAACCTTCCGCACGATAGTGATTGGGAGGGGGGCGCAATGGAGGGTTGCGCAGGCGAGACAAAGTAAGTCGAGGAGGCGGGAGAGGAGGGGGGGTGTGATGGAGGGTGTTGCGGGCAAGATGGAGGGAACAGTCGGGATCGGCAGGATGACATTTTTTTTTTGCTTTGAACCTTCTGCACAGCGATGATTAGAAGGGGGGCGCGAGCGAGACAGAGTATGGTTGAGGAGGTGGGGAAGGAGGTGTGGCGGAGGGTGTTGCGGGTGAGTTGGAGGGCATAGTCGGGTTTGGTGGGGCGACACATGTTTTTTTTTTTTTTTTTGCTTCGAAGCTTTTGCATGATGGCGATTGGGAGGGGTGCACGGTGGAGTGTGGCACCAAGATAGAGTAAGGTCGAGGAGGCGGGGGAGGGGGTTTGCAACGGAGGGTATTGGGGGCGAGATGGAGGGCACAGTCGGGGTTGGCGGGGTGGGTTCCTTAGGAGTGGGGCCAAAGGGTGGTGCGAGCGATCTGGAGGGAGACGATAGTGATTAGGAGGTCGAGGGAGGTGCGGAGGTGGGGGACGAAGCGCCAGTTAGGAAAATCCGGGGCATTGGGGATAGCTACGAGACCTAATCCTTTCAACCACAGATCCTCATTCATGGTGGGGAGAGGCAGAGATAGAGGTGGGTTCAGCCATGGCTTCAGCCAGGGCAAGGGTGACTGCGGCTGTGATGATCAATGCAGTGGTCGTTGGGGTGGGCGATGCGACGAGGAGAAGTGGGTACCTATGAAGGAAGAAATAAAAAGAAAGAAAAAGAGAAAAGAGAGAAGAAAAGAAAGAAAAAAATATTTTTAGAAAAAGAAAAAGAGAAAAGAGAAAAAGAAAAAATGAAAAAAAAGAAAAGAAGGATTTCATGAGATCCTTGATTATTCTCAAAAGGAGGATAACAATGAAGAATTATTGCGAAGAAGAAGAAAAAAAGAAAAAGAAAGAAAAAAAAAAGAAAAAGAAAAAGAAAAAGAAGAAAAAAGATTTTTAAAGTTTAGATTTCTATTTTTTTTTTAAAATTTTTTAAAGTTTAGATCTTCAAAATTTCAATACCCAAAAAAAGAAAAAATTTTCTCCATTTCTAAAGTTTAAATCTCTCATGAGCCATCAGTTGGAGGCACGCTCATCAATCGATTTATGATCGATATCTCATAAGACCGTCGTTTATTACTATATTGATATATTTTTACTCTATTTGAGCTCGAAGATGTTGCTACCATTGGTGGCAGTGGTGGCCGACGAGCAACATTGTCGGATCTGCTATTGGGAGACTTGGGGGGTGTGTTAGGAGAGAATTGAAGGATAAGCGGAAGGAGAGATGGAAAAGTTTAAAAATGGTTAAAGATAAAAGTAGTAAGAAATGATGGATTTATAAAGGAGCTTCACAGAATTGGGATCATTGATCTTCACAAGATTTGTCTGATAACTTATAATCCATGCTATGCACAAAATATAATTTTTTATTATGATAATTATTTTTGAAATACATATAGAATAGATATAATAGAATAGATAAATAAAATAAAATAATTCTATATAATAGAATAGATAAATAAAATAAAATATTTTTTTTAAAAATTATATCTCATGTATCGCATGGGGTTATAAGCTAGTTATATTTGATAGCTATTACCTCCACAATCTCAGATAAATTATAGGTAGGGGTGGCAATCGGGTCGGGTCGGATCATAAACGGATCGGGTCATAAATGGGTCAGATCAAAAAATCGTCAATCCAAATCCGACCTGTTTATTAAATGAGTCAAAAATTCAAACCTGAACTTGACTTGTTTATTAAACAGGTAATCCGATCCGATCCGTTTAACCCATTTATTAAATAGGTCAAATTAGGTTAAACAGGTTAAACGGGTTAAATAGGTCAAGTTAAGTTAAATGGGTCAGAAACAGGTTAAAAAGATTTTAAACAGGTTAAACGGATCTTAAATGGGTTAAATAGGTTAAACAGGTCGGGTTAAATGGGTCAGAAATAGGTTAAACAGGTTAAAATGGGTTATCTGACTCAACCCGATCTGAATATTAAACGGGTTAAACGGTCAGATATCTAAAACCTATATCCGACCCAATTATTAAACGGATTAAATGGGTCAACCCGTTTATGACCCAAATCCGTTTAGCCTAAATCCAAACATGTTTATGGCGGATCGAATACGAGTCAGATCATATTTTGCTAGCCCTAATTATAGGTTAGATTTTGTTGCCATGATTTTCCCTTAGGTGGGACTGCTAGCCGGATTGGTATTGATATTGGGAACCTTGATGCCAAGGTCAAATCATCTAGTCCTAGGAGAAAAAGTTGCTTTAGTTCCTGTTGGATGATTAGATTGAAAATTCTATGGGATTCGTGGGTTGGGCTAGTACAATCAGCAAATCATAGGATTATAGGCCGAGCTAAGCCTATATTCATAAATACCCAGGAAAAACTTTGAAGTGGACTGGCCCGAATCCTATATGGAGTAAAAAAAAGGCCTTAGCTTTATAGGATTTGGGCTGGCTCACTCCAATGTTACTCTTAGTTATTTATGAATATAGGCCTAGCCCGGCCTATAATCCTATGATTTTGTTGGTTGTACTAGCCCAACCTATGAATTCCATAGAATTTTCAGCTCAATAATCCAAACATGCCCTTAGTTTTCACTATATCCAACTATCTTTTGAAAAGAGAAGAAAATTTTATTTTTATAATCGTAAAAGTTATACTGATGTGCTTGCGTATGCCTTTTAATTCTTTTTGTAACTCCTGCTTTTCATCATTTTATTGATAACAATGTTGCATATTTGCAATTTTTTCAGGTTGTCAGCGAACAGAAGGTTTTTCCTCCATATATTTTGACTTTATTTACGTTCTTGAGTTGGCATTGTAATAAACTTCTCTTACATATTGATACGTGTGTTGATTTTAAAAGAAGCTGAACTCTGTTTTATGAATTATCTATATTATTATTACCACATGCAGAACCAGAAATATGAGGTCAGAAAGGTCAAAAGGAAGAAGCTGAAACTTTCTGTAGCGAAGATAATGTGGCAAAAGAATCTGATGCTAGTTCATCACCTGTTTCTTTTGGTGGCAGACATGATCATAAATCAATCATGGAACATCATGATCAAGATGTTAAGGGAGTTTCTGACAATGATGGTCTAGAAGATCTTTGGAAAGATATGTCGCTGGCTATAGAATATTCAAAGGTATTAACTTTATGTTTTTTGCAAAAATCTTTCTAGTTAGCTTACCCATGTTGATGCTGACCCCAAATAGTGGGGATAAGGCTGGATGATTATGTTATTGGCTATAGAATATTCAAATATTGTGTATTTGTGTGTGTTTCGATATTGTTTGTATGTGTTATAATGCAAATTTCTTGGATGGATGACTAACTCCACACTCTGTCTTGTTCATGAACCTGCAAAAGGAAAGAAAAACAAGAAAAAACAAACAAATGAAAGCAGTGTATAACAGGTTGGCCTCCAAATTATGGATCCTGGATCTTTCTTTTTGAAGCTTTAGGAGTATCTAGTAGTTAACTAGCAAAATACTCTTCAATAGGAAACAAGTGGTCAAGTTGACTCGAGTGGAAAGCATAGGGGATATATCATAGCCGCTAAACTGGTGAATGTGATAGTTGAAGTGAGAAAATGTGAAGATGCATAGATTGTGATTTTTGTGAATGGCACAGGGTTTCAATATGCTTTGGGAGACTTCAAAGATGATGTTCTCATCCTGTAAAAATCTGACAAGGTCATCAAGCTGATTTGTGAATCCTTACCCTAAAACAATAGGGAGATAATCATTGCAATGCCTTATGAATTGAATTATTTGAAGAGATAGACATCTGTGTACTAGGCAACTTGGAGAGAATGAGGAAGCAAAGGGAATAGTTTTTTTTTAATTAGTTCTTGTTTGCCTTCCTTCTTAACATGAAAATTATGGACTCTATATGTCCATTTTGACCCAAGCAGGCCCTATCAGTTACATGGACTTTGAGCCTAGTAAAACTTGCCTATTGTTATATGATGCTCTCAAGGGTCAAAGTAGCTTATAAAGCAAATGTATTCCTGCCATTGTCCTAGAAACAGGTTCAGGATTATAAAATAGCCAAGCTAAAATTTAAGCTCCCAGGACTGCACAAGTAGGTTAAGATTCGAAATTTGACATAAGGACTGTTAGATGCCAAACTAACTGATATTAATTGGACTTACTGGCTATTGCATCTTTTGTGACCCTGATACCCAAGCAATGTGTGATTAGGTAGACCAAAATCACTGCAAGCTTCTTAGATTTCAGCATATTGTATCATAATTCCCTCCATATGATCATACAACCATTTGCATTTAGGTCTGTCTGCTGTAACTTAGGTAAAAGTAACATCCTCTGATGCATAACCAATTCGTGTTATAGCAGCTGGCATCTGGAGTTCCACCTAATGCTGAACAAGTTATTTCTCTAAGAAAAATCTTTTATAGAACATAAGTAGTACTACTTATTTATGTCTCTCAAAAAAATTATTACTCTTTTTGACAAATAGCTAATCTTGACTGTCTGGTTGATTCTTTTCTCCAATCTAATTACTCTGCCGCACTGGTTTGCAGATCTGATTAAATTTTTCACAAGCTGTGGCAATAATAGTGTGCCCTCAGCAGGCCGTGTGAATGTAAACTTGTGACTTACTCTTTGCCTTGTGCACTTGGACAACCTATGCTCTTAGATGCAGGTCAAGTTGGTGAGCATGTGTGTAGTCTCATGTGGGATTGTGATCCCTACATGTTGAACTTGTTCCTAGCATGTGCTGAAAAAAATGTGCTTCCATGGTACATGCAATGATCATAATGATAATGAAAACACAAGTTGTCTTGAAAATGTGATTCAACCAAAAATCTCACATGTTGACCAGTCAACATCTAGTGACACAACAATGATGATGTGGACCTGTTGCTTAACTAATAGAGGAAGATAGATAGAAAAATATAGTCACCTAGCAGCTACATGATTAAGTTACCCAAACTTATTTCTTGCTGTGATTGGTTTAATACACCAGAAAGTGGAAGCTTAGTTATCCCTCAATTGCTTGATGGAACTGTGTTTCCTGCAATGTTCTTGTGGATCATAGGTATCTTGTACTTAGTCAGACATCTCGGACTAACATAAGATAGCCGGACAAGCATGGTGTAGAAAAATGTCAATTCACCAATGCCACAAAGTATCTAATGAATTAAACTATTATAGTGTTAAGGCATGATATCCAATACAAACAACATAAAGAAGAAGAATAGGGAGAGGGGCCATAGGGTGAAAGATAGAAACATAGAGAATAGAAGAGTATATAGAGAAAGAGAGAATTAGAGAAGAAATAGGATAACAGAATTATCGAGGATTTTTCAAACCACAATGGTTAATATATTGGCTAGAAGTAATGCTTGTGTGATCCATATATGAACATTACAGTAATGCTGTATCCTACTTTTAATAGGTTTAGGTTACATGTTTGTGACTTGAGTAATCCATAATGGAAAAGCTGAGCTCTAAAAAATGCAGATCTGCCTAGGAAGCTGATGCCAGAGCAAGAATTTGGACGTTCCAAAGCAGGTGCAATGGTCTGGGTGGAAGATTTTCATTACTAGGGCTTGATCATGGAACTCAATTAATCAGATGTGTGGCTTCCACCTTTTTAATGAGAAACCACTTGCCCTCTTGCCAATTATATCCAATAATAAAAATCAGAAGGTGCAGATCTATATGAAGATATTAACCGAAATGCCCATTGTGTTTTTTTTTTTTGGGTGTGTGGTGTGTGTTTGTTGGGGTGGGGTGGGGTTGGGGAGGGGGTGAGAGTGGCATTTTCTATATTTAAACTATCCCCAGTGTTTTGCAATCTCATTTCTTTCATTTACTGTTATACTGCACTATTAAGTACTATATAGACAAAAATGATGCTAAGATCTTAATTTTGTGAAAGCTGTAGACAGAATGAAATCTTTTCAGAAGGGTGTATAAATATACAAAGTTTCCAACTTTTCATGAGCGATTGCTGGATTTAAAAGGACACTTTCTGAAAACAATAATTTCAAGCTCATCCTTGCTGCATGAGCTGTATAGAAATGTGTGATGCTTTATATGTAGAGGCGTGCATACATGCACAATAACAGGAGTAGATTTCTTCTGTCTGTGTCTCTATATGTTTGAAGTTCTTGCAGCGATCAAAATGTTGGTTGCCTACTGTAGCATTATTCTTTCTTCTAAATGCAGTATGATGATCCAAATGCAATATGGTCATGATGCAATGTTTGTGCTGGTTGTAGGGTGTTACATCATTGGATGGATCAGAACCTGTACTGGAAGTGCAACAATGTAACCATTCCTTTTTGCTTGAGGATGACTTGGGTCTTGTGTGCCGGATTTGTGGAGTAATTGAGAAAAGCATTGAGACCATTTTTGATTACCAATGGATGAAGGTACTGGGATACCATAATTACTGTAGTTTGAGTTATAGCGCTGATTTTTTCTTTTTCTTGATAAGTACAAGTGATAAGTACAGGTGTTATTTATTTGGTTATTTCTAGTCTTAATCATCTTAGTCCTACGATACTCGATTGTTTTTGCTGAAACAAGTGATACAATTCTTCTCAAAAAAGGAAAAAAAAAGAAACAATGGATACGATGTATTTTTCCCCTCTAACTTTGTCCTGTTGGTTATAAATTATAACTTTCCATTTAATTGTTGAAAAATCATGTAAGAAAATGAGTCAGAGAAAAACATTCATATAGAATATGAACCTCACAGACCAGCTGCACTTGATGTGTGGGCCAAACAAAAATTGGGGGCAGGTATGATTCATGCACTTAGTTGTTTGAATCTGCCCACTTACGTAAATAAAAAATTTTATGAATCTGGTTGCCTCATTCTTCCTAGGGAATCATCATCTGTATCTGTTAATTATGGCAGGATCCTTTCTGCCTCCTCTTGTACATGAAAAACAGAACCGAACTTATATTAGGGCATTCCAAACTGGAATAACCTTACATATCTTTTCCCTGGTTTAATGTATTGCTTAATAAAGCAAACAACATAGAGGATCCCTTTCTTTGTTAGATGTGCTAGATTAAAAACTTCATTTAGATTTGTTAGAATGCATGCAAAGGGGGTATCTTATGATAGCAGAAAATTTCATACTGGTGCACTTTATGGTATTAGTTGATGAGTTCTGATTTATTGAAACCTATAATGAGCTTGAAAAGAAAATTGTACCATATATAGAACTCTATTGCTATGTATAGAACTCTACCAACTCCTTTTCAGCATCTTTTCAATCTAATAGCTAAGATAAGAAAGTCTGTTTAGTATTCTGTTCCTCCTAATTTTTTGTCTGATTTCATTTTGCTAAAAGTACTCCACTTTCCTCTTTTTCGTGATTTGAATGTCAGTCTTCATTTTTGGCTACTTACAATTGACTGTGGGTATTCTTTCTGTTCTGATATTAGGGTTCAAGTTAAGCCATGACAATTGTGGTGCATCTTGAGTGGACATGACTCTCTCTTTGAATGTGACTTTCTAGCCAAGGCTACTTTAGGATTGAATGAGGCCATAAGTGAAATCTAGAAGGCCACTTAGAACCTTCTTCATTTGCCATGCATTTCAAGTTCATGAATCATAAAGCAACCTGCCAAAATTCGTCTTAGAGTTTATAAGAGTCAAGTGAAGATGATTATTAATCAAACAGCATAATTTGAAATTGGGATCCACATTGATGTCTAGACGTGCGTCATAATCAAATGATCCAAATGTTTTTGAAACCATTTCCTTCCAGAATACCTGTGGAAGAAGGGATGGCACTACAGTATGTTCTCAGTTTTCCTATTTGTCATTCTTTGAACCATGGCGAGCAATATAACCAGTTGATCTATGAGAAGGTTAGGTTTTATTTTGCAATCAAATTTACTTTTTCTGTGTTGTATGATCAGGGACCTCGGGCAATTAGGATGAGCATGTCTGGGTCAAAAAAATCTAAAGATGTAGATGGACTTAAATATTCTGAATCTAAGATCTCTGAACATGAACTTATAGCTGCTGATATTTCTATTCATCCAAGACATACAAAACAAATGAAGCCCCATCAAATGGAAGGTTTTAGTTTCTTGGTCAAAAACTTGGTGACAGAGAAACCGGGGGGCTGCATATTAGCACATGCTCCAGGATCTGGTAAGACATTTGTGCTCATTAGCTTTATTCAGAGCTTCTTGGCAAAGTATCCCTTTGCAAGACCGTTGGTTGTTCTTCCCAAGGGGATTTTAGAAACATGGAAGAAGGAATTTAAGCACTGGCAAGTGGAAGATATCCTTCTGTATGATTTCTACTCCTTGAAGGCTGATAGTAGATCTCAGCAGCTGGATGTTTTGAAAAGTTGGGAAGGGAATAGGAGCATCCTGTTTTTGGGTTATAAGCAGTTTGCAAATATTGTTTGTGGTGGTGTTGTTGACAGTATAGCGGCTGCATGCCAGGAAAAACTGCTGAAGGTACCAAGCCTTCTGATTCTGGATGAAGGCCACACTCCTAGAAATGAAAATACCGATGTGCTGCACTCGCTTGCAAAAGTTCAGACACCACGTAAAGTAGTACTATCAGGAACCTTATTCCAGAATCATGTAAGAGAGGTTTTTAATATATTGAACCTTGTATGCCCAAAGTTCCTGAAGATGGAGTCTTCTCGTGCTCTTGTTAAGCGCATCTTGATCAGGGTAAAAATATCAGGTAATAGGAGGTTGTCTAGGAATGGTACTGATAATTGTTTCTATGATTTGATTGAGGAAACTCTGCAGAATGATGACAGCTATAAGAGGAGAGTTACAGTAATACAGGACCTCCGTGAGTTAACAAAGAATGTGCTTCATTACTATAAAGGTGATTTCTTGGAGGAACTTCCTGGGCTTGTTGACTTTACTGTACTTTTGAATCTCAGTTCCAAGCAGAAAGAAATTGTCAGAGAGTTAGGAAAATTTGAAAAGTTCAAGCGAAGTTCTGTGGGAAGTGCCATCTATATCCACCCAAAGCTCAAGGATATTTCAGAAAATGCTGCGGGAGACAGAGATAGCATTTTCAGTGATGAGAAGTTTGAGAATATCTTAGATTCAATGAATGTAAGAGATGGTGTGAAAACAAATTTTTCCTCAATTTATTGTCTCTGTCTGAGTCTACTGGAGAGAAGCTATTAGTGTTTAGCCATTACCTTCTCTCATTGAAGTTTTTGGAGAGGTTGGTAATTAATATGAAGGGTTGGCGTTTGGGGAAGGAGATTTTTATGATCTCTGGCGATTCAAGTTCTGAGCATCGAGAGTGGTCCATGGACCAATTTAACAAATCCACTGATGCCAAAGTTTTCTTTGGTTCAATCAAGACCTGTGGGGAGGGCATATCTCTTGTAGGTGCATCACGGATTGTGATTTTGGATGTTCACCTGAACCCTTCAGTTACCCGTCAAGCAATTAGCCATGCATTTCGACCTGGCCAAAAGAGAAAAGTATACACTTACAGATTAGTGGCTGCTGATTCCCCAGAGGAAGAAGATCATAGCATGTCCTTCAGGAAAGAGCTGATGTCCAAGATGTGGTTTGAGTGGGATGAATATTGTGATCATCAAGAATTTGAGTTAGAAACGGTTGACATTTCAAACAGTCAGGATATGTTTCTAGAAAGCCCCAATTTGAGAGAAGATGTGAAGCTGTTGTATAGAAGGTCTGTGATTATTAACAATGCGTGTTTCCGTAATCTATCAGCTAGTATGCAAGGTTTGCTTTTCCTGATAAATAATTTTTGTTGTTACAGGTGAATCCCCATGACTTATTCACAGGACTTTTGACTTCTGATATCTTAGCTGACTGTTGCAACTGACTTGTTACAGTATGGATCACAATCTAAAGGTTTTTTTTTTTTTTTTTTTTTGCTGTTGCTGCATTTTTTTGTTGCCCTCACTTTTGTCTATATATTTTTTAGCTAGCATTCTTTTTCTCCTTCTGCAGGGACTGATGAAAATTGGCAGCTGCACTTTATGTTTTGTGACTATAGATGCTTTTTTGAAGCTGTTTGGGGGCTGATCAATTGAATGCAGATGGTGAATGTTGTCAACACTGTGTATCTGTATAGCTTTTTGGTTGTTAATCATTCTGCAAACCATACATGTGCTACTTCATATTATGTGCCCAGTTTGATGAGTTTGCCATCTAAAGGTATAGAGAGACTTCGATATGACAGCTTCATTCAACCTTCTGCTGTAAATAATGCATAAATTTTTTCCATGTTGAAAGATATAGCCTGTGCCGTGGTTTCCCGTCGCATGCTTATAGATATCTAAGGAAATTTCTAGTAGTTTATTGAAAATGTTGCAGTAAATCTAAATACAATCTGAATACTTTTGAGTGCATGTTATTCTTTGGTAATTCTGTTCAATTGTAATTGTGCTGCATCAAAAATGTCTGACACATAGTGCATCTCTACGCCGCTTAACTGTTGTTCCTTTCTGAAACATGTATGTGATGTATGGTGTATGTGCATTGCCTGTGAATTGCCATCCAATAAATCCAAAATTGATTCCTTCGGACGTGTCAATAGGATAAATACATCCATAGTGTCTTAAATGGATATCTGGTACTCGAAAGCCAGCAGTTCATCTCGTCAATCTTCCAAGACCTCAAAAAACTCACTTTTCACCCATGAATGATTCATATCAATAAATTAGTTCAATCTGGAACTTGAGATAGCAGGTGTAGGCCAGAAAGTGATACAATAGATGGTGGTTAATGAAGTTGAGACTGCCAAATTTTGAGGAGCCGGTATCAAGTTATGTCTCTCCTTTCTTTTGGTGCTGGGAGAGGATGACAGAAAGGATTTGGCTCTATCGCTTTGGATGTAGGTCTTGCACGCAACTTGATCCTGACTATACAAACTGCCGCACCTCTACTCTACATTGGAGAGATCATTCAAACATCTTGGAAGGGGAGGAGAACAAATGTAGGAGGTCCCCAGCATTGGACTGATCAGATGGTTGTTTCTGTTCGACGGAAGCATCTATCTTATTTGATACAGGTCTCGCGCTCTACCGTAGTATTCTCTTGTTAGGAAAAGTAAAGCAGGCCTAGGTTCACTCATGGCTTTTCATTTAGTCTGTCTGGTGCTATCAACAAGCTCTAATTTCTTTTATTCTTTTAGTATTATAGACAAGGTCAATCCTATACATGCTAGGTTTGTTCTAACCACACTTTGATGCATGGTTGCATATCAATTTTTGTGCTTGCAAGTTCTGGCATATATCTTGATTTGGCACAACACTTGTGATAGAGAAGTAAATCACTATCATGTGAAGCCATAGTACACAGCTACAAATGTAACCCTTATTTGCAGTACATGAAACATTCCATCAACACATAAACCATGGGAAAGAATTAGATCAAGATCCTTCATCCATAGCATGCCACATTGGATTAGAAAGGTGAGATGCTTGGTTTCACCTGAGGGACCTATAACCATCACGGGTTCTTGAAATTTTATTATCACACTAGGGCTAAAGCCATTCCAACAGCATACAAAAGGATGATACTCAAATAATAGTGTTACATATTCTCTTCTTTAACAGATTACACATTACACAAAATTATGCTTCTATCTTTACAACATGCTACCCTGTATATTCCACCAACTCGCTTTATCTCACTCCTATATTACAGCGTATATCAACCTAAAGTTCTTTGTTCTATAACAATTGCAAGTGGTATCAAATGGCAGCTTCATGGTTCTTTCTTCTTTAACAATTGCAAGCGGTATCGAACGGCAGCTTCATGCATATTATTCCAACGTCATAAATGTGAACAGCCACCACTGCAACAATGGGTGCTTCAAGCAACAAAATCATGCTGTAGATTTGATGAGCCGAATCTGTGCTGCCGATCCTCCATATTCATGAACTCATAATCAGCCGTATCAGCTCCAATTGGAGCAGCTGCACCATAAATATCTTCCCCCCTCACTGTAAGAAAGCGGTGCTGATTGTTTGATATAGGAACGCTTCCATCGCAGTGTTGTAGGCCCAATGTGAGTGAGAACCCAGTGTTCCCATACCGACCCACCTCAGCCATCTGATATGCCATATACCTCCCACTCCCATCCGAGTGGGTAAGAGTGTCTTGCAGAAGGCTACCATCATCGCTAGTTGGTCTTTGCTCATTCAGTTTAAGATTCATATAAGCATTATTAGAATTTGTTTCATGTTGAAAGCTGGCAGAAGCCCCACCTGTATCCATGGTGTGGATGGCTTTGGACTTTGAGTCATTAAGTTGGTTTGTCTGGCTTCTTTCTGCTGAGAAGTTTTGTAAGTCCTCCCGGTCCTCCGAAGATCGGATCTCATCCTTACATTTGGGCGGATTCTCTGATGAAGAGTTTGAGTCAATCTCAGTGCCACCAAACTCTTCTTTGTACATGTCCTCAATCATCGGTTTCCAAAGCCGAACTCGTGCATTAATGAACCAGTTTGAAACCTAGACAAAGGGAGTGCAGATGATAAACAACGAGGAGATAATAAAAATAAATGGCACCTGATTGTCATGGATTGAACAGGGTCATGCTCTAAATATTGTACTTGCAACATAATATTATGGTGAGCCATGTGTAGGATGGGTAAAAAAGTGATTTAAGTATGTTTGACAGTGCGCATTATATAGATAGTGGGACCCAACATAAGATCACACAATAGGGAATCGGGTTTAGACACGTATCCAATTGTATGACTCACTTAGAGAAAATGAAGATACATGGATACATAGGATAGCATACAATTTTGATCAAACAATATCATATTCAAGGTTCTCAATCGTGTACCAGACCCTATACTTACTCAAGGTTTTATATTCCGATGGGATGGGGGCATCCTAGCCATCCTATCCCCTTCTTATGAGAAAACAAGACCAGGATGGGTTCGAAACTCCAAAAATCCATATGGAGGGAGAAAAAAGAGGAAAGAAGGAAAGAAAATAAATATGAAGAAAGGGAGAAAATGAGGAAAGAAGAAGAAAAATGAAAAAAAAAGGGAGAAGAAAAGAAAAAAAAGAAAGAAGAAAAGAAAGAAAAAAAAGAGAAAAACAAGAAAGAAATGAATGAAGAAGGAGAAATAGATGGAGGATATTCACCGAATGCATGATCGGGCTTGCTGTCAGAACAAGACGGGACAGGATAGCACGGCATCCCATTCCATAGAGAAATCGGGATACTTCCATCCATGGGATTTAAAACCTTGACGTTGCCATCTAGTTATAGTGCGGCATGCTTGCTATCGGATCAATTTGGCATATGTGTGCACCACCTATACCACATACCGTTTAGCAGTGTATAGTGCAGTTTGCTTGATATACACCAGCATGGCATACCATGATAATATTTGTATCTTATAAATTAAAGACATTTTCTTATCTTCTAATGTCATGATGGACAGTCCCTCGTTATTGTTAGAGTCCAGCTCTCTACAAATCCCTAAAAGCCACAAAAAAATTCATAAGCATCCAATGTCTAACACATCCAGTTGGGATATGTATCCGACTCAATTTTTTGCAGTTGGATGCGAGTGTCTAGGTAACAATGGTATTAAGTGCAAAGAGAGCTCATATATATTGGTGCATAGAGGAGCTGTGATCACAGACATAGTTGTGTAAGGATCATGAAGCGGAAGTTGGAAGGCAATCAACATAATATATGATGAAGGTAGAGGTGCAGATAGGCAGAATAAGGGACTAACAGTAGAACTGTAGAATTATGACAGTTTTTACTTGCTCTCTAATTAACCTACATAATCAGACATGCCTTTGATCATTAAACAGGGGCAAACATCCTAACCAAGCCCAAAGATAATCCTTTAAAGTTCTCGATAATATAAATAGTGAGAAGCAAACCTGACTCCTTGTCAAGCCTGTCTGTCTTGCAAGCATCAGCTTCTCAGAATCCTTTGGGTAACTGGCAAAAGATTAGGTAAAAAACAGTTATAATAAGAAATATACACAGTAACATCATCGAAGTTACAGGAGGAGGTAGTTGAAGTTTACGGATGAAGGAAGTGCTCAAACAGCCAAGCACGGAGAATTGATACAGATGACTCGGGTAACCCCCGCTGTGGCCTCCAAGAATGTTGTTGCATCATACCAAACTGCTGCATGGCCCTCTGTTGCCTTAGCTGCTGGTCTATGTAACGGAGGCGAGCAATTCCACCTCCCTGGCTAATTGAACTGTCTTGTTCTCCAAGGCTTTTCCGTGTAGCTCGAATCTGACCACCAATGGCATCTCTGAGGCAGCGGAAGTGCTGAGAGATTGTCTGAAGGGCAAGTGCAGTATAAGGTTTAGCAGCTCCAAAACCTGCAATTATGTCAAATGATGACACTACAATCTGCATTTGATGGTAATATTGTTTGTATCTGCTATCGACCTGCAATGACAGACAAAAGAAGTGCAACTTAATCCACAGATAAAGAGCAAGAACATTTATCATGCAATAAAATTAGTAAAGCACACAAATCCTCATCGATCCAATTGACAACATATTGTTGGCAGTAGTCTTCTTGGCAGAATTCAGGATGTTTCGAGCCCTTTGTCCAAAAATCTTTCAGGTTTATGAAGTTTCATATGTGAATCTAACTGAATATTGATCAATGCATCTTTTCTGCATTGATAAATCATAAATAGTAAACACTTTCTTCAGTTAGACCCAAAAATCAATGCAAGATGAAATTGTGAACATGGTTCAAGTTAAATACTTATCCTTAAAAATTGTACATAATCTTCTGCTTTGTTTTCAGAGATAAGTTCAGTTATTGCCATCCTCTCCTTTGAACCAGCAATGAAATTTTATTAAAAGAACTCATAACCCAGATCCATTAAGAAATTCTCAGTGAAAGAAGGTATGCTTCTGATTCCTCGGCATGGATGGTTATACAATGTAGCAAATAATCCAAGGGTGTCACAAAACAAAGATAATCTCCCTCAGAGATTAGCAACAGCAACTCAACATCAGTGACTGCATCCTTATAGTACTCAAGAATCAAGATGATCAGAAAGAAGTTTGAAGCTTTTTATGATGCAGTAGCTGAGATGAAGGTACATGCAGGAGTAATCATTACATACTTGAAAGGCAATCAGCATCAATGAGATAAAGGGGCATACAGTAGTCTTTCATCAGAGATTAGGGACATCTCCTCAAATCTCAACATCAATGTGCGTGTATAATGTTCAACACAATCAGAAAGAAAAAAAATGAAGCTTTTGATGATAGAACAGATCAGATAGAGGCAGAAGCAGAAGTATACAATATAAAGTTGAAACAGATCCCCTATGTAAAAGGTGATTATGATGATAGAATAAATGAGATAAAGGTATAAGCAGAAGTATCCAATGTATACTTGAAATGGACCCTCTACTTAAGAGGTGACGAAAGTGATCAATAGATAGTAGAAACAAACCAAGACAAGATACAGCTTTTCTCTGCCCATGGTCCATATCAAGGATTAATGAAATAACAATGCTATCCTTATCAAATGTTTTCTCGTAATATATATTACCTCCTTTCTGATGCTTCCGCACATTTCAATAATCTCCCCTTTTGAATGCTTGCTTCAGAAATTTCATGCATGAACATTTTTTCAGTAAGTGCTCTATCACTTTGCCTTCTACTGATGCAACCTCTTAAGCTTCCTCTAATTACTCATTTCCGATATTGTCCTTAGGCTTTTCTAACACAAGCATTTCAAACAGTAGAAAATATGGCATAGCCATCCATGATAATGCACTTCAAATTTTTCCCTCAATTTGATTGGTAAGAATCAGTCAATAACATCATCAACATACAAATCATGACTAACCGTACTAGCAATGTCTGGTCGACTGTCCATTCATTTCTCTACACAACAGACTCAAGGTAAAGTTTTTGTTTATAGGTATTTAAAGCACATCAATCTGGAACCTTGATTGAAGGCTCATAACAGAGTCAGATCCTATCCTGGGACCATCCTTACCATGTCAGTACACCTGGCATGGAGACAGGTTCAACGTACCAGCACTCGGTATGCTCCCCAAACTGCATGCTGGTTCAACACCAACATGGTGTTGGTACGGTTGGTATGCTCCGATACCAATATGTCGGCAAATCATGGCTCATAATCACTTGTTCTTTCTCACTAGTGCTACAGTCTAATGTATACTCTTTACATAGTTTCATTTCTCAAACCCTTAACCTTGAACTTCCCCATCACAATTCTGATGTAGAAAATCCATGTTAATACTCATTAATTAGACCATTCACAAATAACCATCACAGATGCTGCTAAAAGTCCCACATGAAAACAGTGCAGAGTTGATGTCAGTTCGCTCTTGTGCAAAACACAACTTTGAAACAAATCCAAGTTCAATATTCATAAATGCTGGGGCTTCCCTTCTTTTAACATATAAGACAGCTGTACATAGGAATTTTGATGAACAAGAATTTATTAAGGTGACCCTCAATATTTGGGACATGGCCTGATAGTTATGGTTATGGTTATCATTCAAAAATGATGTAAGCTCATAGTTTTCTTTGTAAATATCAAAAGGAAAACTTAACTATGGGAAGCATTACAATACAAAAGGTAAAGTTTAAAGCCCAATTTTAGATGCATGCTTCTCACATGCTATAGACTCACTTGCCTCACCAGAACTACTGCTAAAATTGTCAACACTGACCATCTATTCAGCATATTCTTTGTTTATGTCCAGAACATAAATAGCCAAATCACCAGGTGGTGCACTTATGCTCTCCCCAAGTTGGCAACAAGTGGGCCCAGCTCATCGTTTTTCTCTTTTGATCTTTCCATCAAATGCAGATGCCTGATAATTATAAAGCCACTCTTTTTCCAAATCCTTGTCTCTGGTCTTGACACCCTCTTCAATAACTTCACATAGTCACGTAAAGCCAAATCTTTTTCATTTTTGCTTCCTTCAATGCTCTTTCCAGCTACTAATTCTTAATATCTAATTAATTTGCATTCTTTAATGTGTCAAAAGAAAATGAAAAAAGGAAAAAAATTCATAGTGTAGCTCAGGAGTTTTTCTTCATTATTGGTGTGGTTTTTGCAATGCTTTTTTTTTTTTTTCGTAAATAAGTGTTCTAAAAGTGGTAATGATTTTTTGATGGTCAAGGAAACAATCAATGCAAGTTTTAGTTAGTCACTACTCACTAGGCAGATTATGTAAAGAAAATGTTAAAATTCAAAAAAGAAATAAAATAATTTGGAAGGTACAAATAGATTAAGAAGTCTAAATGGTAAATACTCTTACATGTACCTAAGGACCTGTTTTTGGTGCATGTTTTTATTAGTAAACTGACATTCCCTACCCATGGCAACTCTAAATGATAAACAATACCAAATATATGGTGTTAGGGCACCAACAGATGAGGGGGGGGTTAACTGCCTGCTTTAGCTTCGCATAATGACAGCTCAGCTAATACTTGCTTAGACAGCAAGATCACCAAGGCCCCGGTGGCTTGGGGAGCAAATTGCTTGGGTGCTTGGTATGTGAACAGGCTGCACAAAAGGACCACATAACTGACTTGGCCCTAGGCAAAGTGGCTGGAAGCCTGGAATCCTGCCCATCAAGGCAGCTTAGACAAATACCTTTAAAATGCTTATTTATCAAAAGAATATACTACAATAGCCAGGTAGTTCTCATGGCTCCAACTTCTCATTGATCACTACTAAAAAATGAACCAAAATTTTTAGTCATATTCCCTTCATTTGGCTTTAGTTTGTCCCTTGTCCTCACACTATCTATAGCCCCACACTTTTTTCATCCATCCCACAAATATCATGCGCCTCTCACAATTTTATTTATCGTGATCCAGCAAGGGCAAAAAACAAAACCAAGCAATATCCTTAAAGGGTAGCCTTGAAAATTTACATTCCAACAAGAAGTCACTACATGGTAACATGGTAGTGGTTCCTCTCCCTTCAATTAAGACTTACATTCCTACCACATATTATCTAGCATAGTCCAACAAGAACAACAACCACCAAAAAAAGAAAAAGACCAACTCCAATCAAAAGAGAAGCCACTCAAACCTTTTGGTTGAGTACCCTTTAAGATGTTACAAATAGAATGTAAGTTAAAAAATAACGCTGCCCTCAACTTTAAACTGAGTCTTTTTCTAGAAAACTAATTCTTTTGGTAGAAAGCAAAATTCACCGTCTCGGTACGGGATCCTATACTGGTACCATCTTATTATCGTGTTGGTACGTGGTTTAGTATGGTACTAGATAGTGTATTGAGTATTGGTATGGTATGAGACAGCATACTGGTACAGTATGCCCAGTATCGGGCAGTATGGGAAACCATGATAGAGAGAATTAAAATTATTTCACAAAGTGCGGGTCATATTGGTGTTTTGGTTAAGTTAACCAAGTTGTACCTATAAAACCATTTCTCCTCATAAACTTAATTTTTTTTACAAAACTATTAAGTTAGGTTTTATATTTCCTTCCCACTTTTTGTTCTTGTCTCTTTTTTTTTTCACGATTTAGAATACTAATTTAAACATCTTTATATGTGATCCTTTTTTTTTTTTGATTTAGTACTAGAAATGAAGATACATGTAGTGGACATGATTAAGGATTTCTCCAAGGAAAATTATTTTTATATCAAGTTAGGTTTCTTTTTCCTATCCCTTTTCTATCAGTAAATTTTCATAACTTAAAAATTTGTTAATTTAGGTTTCTTGATGCATGTTTCATTTTCTTTAACATTCAATACTATAAATAAACACAAGCAATGCACATGATCAAGGAAAAAAACAAATATGTGGGAGCAAGGCATGAATTTTTTCTTTATTTAAAAAAATTTATGCCAACCTATATTTTCTATGTTCAATGTGTAAGGGGATACTAAGCATTTCTATCATAATAAGCGCAAAGATACACACACAGATGCACGCATGCACAAAGAAAGTGTAATGAATATACTTTTAATCTTCTTTGAAGGATCAAAAATCATTAGTGATGCATAATAAAACTAAGACTTAATTACTTTAAAAACCTTAGACTTTTTGGGGGTTCTCTTTTTATCCTGAACTTCGATTCATTGCAATCAGGTTCTCAAACTTTTATAATGTTGCAATTTCTCCTTGAGTGCTATTTCCATTTGATGACCGTGATGAAAATGTCATGTCCTATCACGTGACATAGTAGAAGTTGATGTAGTATAGAATTAGCTGACGTAGAATCTTAATATTCTTCTTCCCCACTTCTTCTTTCTAGCTATGGTTTTTTACTTTCCATTTCATTATTTTTCCTTTATAGCAAAACCCACTTGAGAAGAAGAAGATGGGAGAACAAAGCATGCAGGATTAGGATTGGTTGTTCTCATCTTCTTCTCGGCTTCTTTAAAAATTTAGGTTCTCCAAGTTTAGCATTGTGAGTTTATAAGATTAGCTATAGATCAAACGAACCAATAATTCGAATAATTACAAACCCAAAAACCCTATCAATCACACAATTTTCTAAGTAAATATAAATAACAAAAAAAAAAGAGACAACCAAGATCTTTGTGACCTTAAAATTCAAATTTTTCAACACTTGATAAAAAGGATGGTGATGGAAGTAGTCTTGATGGTGGTTGTAGCCTCCATGGAGCCAGATTTAGAGATGATGATGGTATAAATAGAGGTGCCAATGGTGGTGTAGGAAGTGGAATTTTAGAAGAGATAGCCGTGGAGAAAAAGTAATGAAATTGGAAGTAGAAGAAATAGGAAAGATGTTTAGGATTTTACATCAGCTTCCATTATGTATCATATGATAGCACGTGACATTCCGTCACGATCATCAGATGAAAATAGCACTCGGAGAGAAATTGCAATATTATAAAAGTTTGAGGATCTGATTACAACAAATCGAAGTTCAGAATAAAAAATGAAAATCCTTAAAAAGTCTAATATTTTTAAAATAATTATAAAACTAACTTCCCCACTTAACATAAGGGCACAGAAGTCATTGTAGATATATAGGTATATTGCTCAAGATATTAAAAGTAATCATGTGTCAATAAAAATATTAAAATTTATGGAAAAGCTAGAGATCATGTGCCAGATCATCACTAAGTCCTTCGGTCTAATTTGGAAGTCAGTGATTGACTGAGTGGTAGGTGGGACCCCACTAACACCACTGACCTACCCCTGTACCACACCAATACCTAACTGCCACATCAACCTCGTGAAATAAGCAGCAATATGAGGAGTGATCTGTAGTAGTACTCTAATCTAAATTTTATGTTGGAAATTTTATACAATTCAACTTTCTCCTTAACAAGTATTTTTGAAATTTATCAAAAATTATCTTGGAAAGATTAATTAGGGTAAACTCATGTGTGAAATATGTGCCTCGACTAGCCTTTACAAGTGTGAACTCTTTGACATTATATATCAGTTGAATTTCTTGTAGGGCCTTTCCACATTGATTACCATTTGGATCTTGGCATACTAATAAGATTATGTCAGGTACTTGCAGACTTCTAAGGCCCTCTCTAGCTACCTCTTTTATTGTATTGTGATATTTGATCGCTTCCTTCACATACCAACCATGATACGTATACCTTTGCATGTCTAAGCTCATTTATGCTAAGGAGAGAACAGATACAGAGTAAATAATGGGCAGAGTAAATAATAGGCATCAGATAAACATAACTCCGTACCCATAAAAATATAAACAGAGCTAAACCCCATCTGAAAAATCTTTACTTGGTTTCCAGAAAAGAATACAGTTAACATATAATAATAGTAAAATTTCCATTGCTGATCAAAGGATTGACATTATGGCATTCTTATAGACAAACAACAAAAAATCCCTGTAGAAGAAACTTAAATATCACCAGCAGACCAGCACATTCATTCTAGTGGAAGGTGACATGAAAAGTAAACTAATATTTAATGTAGCATATAACAGGAAACTTGCTTCTGGCACCCAACTGACATTCTCTTTTTCTATTTTGCTGTAGGTTGAGATAGCCTGCTAAAACAATGAAGTCAAAACTAAGGAGTCCTTTAGTGAGAACAATAGATCATGTCATGGTAGATTTCCTAAGATATTAGGATTAAACCTTAATATCATGAAAAGTCTACCTGAAGTAATGTACCCACTTTGGAAGCTTCTTACCTCATAAGTACTTCCTTATTTGAAGTGCTTCTTAAAGTATCTACTTCTCCCATATTTGCAGCCCTACCAACTACAGATTTTGGCAACTAAGGATCAAACTAAATACACATTGCTATGGTTAGTACGCACCGAGATGGATGGTTTTCAGCATCCTGATACTCATACTGGTGCCAATTTTATGTTGAAACTGTATGGCATTGATAGGACTATCATCAAAGTTTCAGGTCCCAGTGCGTCGTCTCACGGGACACCAGGATGGGATACCATTCTATATATTGGGACAGGGCCATCACACTAACATCCCGATCAGCACATCTCCCATCCCAAGTGTCGGGAAAGGGCGGGATAGCGGCGCGTCCCATTCCATAAGAAAACTGAGGTAGCGACGCGTCCCATTTCATAAGAAAATTAGGACAGCCCCATCCCATGGGATTTAAAACCATGATCATCATGTTCTGATTGTTTTTAAATATGTAATACAACGCATGTGGACCCCCTTGAGATTAATCCTTGCTCTACCTCTACCTAGACACTTCATTTTTAAGCTGTATGGGGTGTTAATGTTTTGACATTTGATCACCACACAATAAAACATGTATGGCTAGATTTGCCACTTTGAAGTCTCTTGCTGATGTTGGCATTACGGCACTAGGGATGGGTGCAGGACCCCGAAACGCAATTCTGGCCTTCATCCTGACCATCTCATCTTCATCCCATTTGGATCGGGGGCCGATACGGCCCTCTCGGCCATGTCCTAACTTATTCTTTTCAAATGCCAATGATGATTCGAAGTTCGAATAGCTCATTCGTCGCCCGAGGAGGGGAGAATGAAGGAAAGGGGAGTACTGACCTTTTTCGTGCATCGGCATCAGCATCGTCGCTGGAGGGAGCATGGCGTCTGCTCTTCGATTCCAATTTTTCGAGCAAAGTACGTCGGTGGGAGGATAGCTTGAGAAGGAGAATGGAAGAGAGAGGAGGGAGGCCATCGGATTTTCCGATGCAGAGTGCAAGAGCCAATCGGGACTCAGGAGGGAGGAGAGAGACTGCAGGGGAAGGAAAAAGGGTTCAGGACCTTCGGACAAGAAATTATTTCACGCACCAGGTCCAAGTGAACCAGGACAAATCTTGGATAGTGGATAGTGCGCAACCAGGAATTGGTGAAATACAAGGGGTAGCGTGGCGTGTTATCCACCATGGGAATTGATGCGGTCCAATTGCACCTAGTGCACGCACCAAGTCTAAGTGAACCAAGCTAAATCCTGAAGCATATGCACGATCGATAGCATGCAATTGGGAATTGGTGAAATACAAGGGGTCGCATGGCGTGTTATCCACTGTGGGATTTGATGCGGTCCAATTGCACCTGGTGCATGCCATCCATTATGGGATTTGACTCGATCCAGTTGCACCTGGTGCATGCAATCATGATACGGATTTCTCTCATGGGTTGCACGATGCGATCCATTCGATCTCGTCCGTTCGATCACATCTACAAGATATAGCTCTCAAAATATTCCAAGTCTGTGATTTCTTTTGGCCTGAGCATCATACTCATAGGCCCCACACAATTGCTCTGATCGATGCCCATGACTTCATTTGACACTCATCTATTCACGCATGATCAAATACTGCTTAGGCCAGAATTCCTATCCTATATATTCCTTTAAATCAGACAAATCATATTCATTTGTGTCTTATCTTAAAAGTTCAAAATATTTAAATAATAAGTACTCAGTAAAATTTCAAGATAAATTCAAAAAAAATAATATATATATAAAGACATCCCAAGCGTGTATCGGGATGTCCGATCGGGATAGCCATTGAGATGGGGCAAGATGCGGGATGCCCCCATCCCATGAGATTTAAAACCTTGGACATGATGAAACATCCACCATCCTAAGCGTCGATGTGTGGGGTATCCCATTTTATGAAAAAATTGGATGGCCTGATTCCATAGCATTTTAAACCTAGCATACATGCATAAATACACATATGACATAAAGCTGTCAATGGATCGGGTCCAGACCCGAGACCCGCGGGTATTTATCCGACGGATCTGGGTCTGGTATTAGTAGTGGACCCGTTTACCCGGACCCGGATCCGGATTCGATAAACCATCATGTAAACGGATAGGGTCTGGATATTTAATACCCAGACCTGATAGATCCAGGATCTGAATAATATATATATATATATATATATATATATATATATATTATAATTGTATGTTGTTATTATAATTGTATGTTGTTATGTTTTTGGATGCTTTAATTGGAGTTTTACTTGTTGAATTTGAATAACTTTTATATTTTTATTTGTATGATCATATGATTGTATAATTTTTAGGTGTTTTTCTAGGTTATTGTATAATTCTTAGATTTTTTTTTTGAGACTTTAAATGAGTTTCGGATCTCGGAACCAGGTCCGGATACCCGAGACCCTTTAGGGTCCGGATCTGATACTTCAAGGCTAGACCCGTTGGGTATTCGGGTCCAGATCCGATACCAGTAACTAAGATCGGGTCTGGATATGGATATCCAGGTTCTGACTCAACCCGACCCAATGACAGGTCTAATATGACATACATTATCGTGCACATTATAAATATGTCTATGTATGTACGTACACATCTGAATGCATACATATATCATGTCCATTATGTGCCATATCCTTGTGCTTATATTTCTGGAGTCCATGTGCCAAACACTTGAGGACACATCCACTTGGCAATAATGCCAAGGATCTAGATAACATTGCTTCCCACGATCCTATTCATCCATCTCACAGGTCACATCTCTTCAAATAAAGCTCAAGCATATGCAATTTGTCCATCTTGCAGCTGCCTAATACACTTTTGAAAGTCAAGGGCCTGGAACTCGAGCAAAAAACCTAGAAAGGCATCTTGATGACTCCACACTTTTTATGTAGCATTACCAATACTCCAGTCATATCAACCATCACATCACCAGCATAAGTTTTAAAAATCTGATTCACAATACATTATTGACAATCTCATCTTACCCTTCAGAAGTGGTCTATAGCCAAAAGTAAAAGTGGCTGAGTTGACATATGGGTAATACTATTTTTTAATGATCATGATCAATCATCATAACTTTGAAACTAAGATTCTATGATAATTCAGAATTTTGTAGATCTCACACACTTCATTTGATGTCTTAACAAAAATGATCCTCATACATTAACAGAATTGAAAGCAAAACCTAGATTAGATAGATGCATAGGGCATAATATACAGTAATTTTGGCTATACAAACCTAGATTTGTCTAAATCCACCTTAAGTTCTAAACCGTAAAATTTGAACGTCACTTCCCAAATAAAAGTTCTTTGCTTAATCCCATCATACCAAGAAGCCGGTTGATGGATAGCGGATGACTCCACTCCTACTATGACAAGAAGTGAATGACGTGGACCAACTACTGTGAAGTAACAGTAAGGAAGTGTCATTTTCAAAAAAATGTTAGAATTACAGATAACCCAAGAAGCATTATTTAAAACAATTGAAATCTAATTACCTATATTTGAAATTTTCTCCTTGTAAGTAAAACATACTGTTTGTGTTCATAAAAGTGCATATGAATTTGATTTTCTTTTTTTAAAAAATTTATAATACATGGATTTGGATGATGGTAAAACAATTGATACCTGTGGTAATTGAACACAAAGATTGTTTCATATAATTAGTGGAGGCAGTTGGGTATTGAGAAAACATATAGCACCTAAGGCATTTAAGCCATAAAATAGCATACCATTCCATGTCACGTAGTTTTAAGCAAAAGGAGAAAAATACAACTAAAAAAATCTCACAGTCAATATGCCAAAGTTACAAATTTTCTTTTTCTTTTTCTTTCAACCTATCTTTCATGTCCTTTTAATTAAGAATGGTATCTCTTTGTTACTAAGCCTTATCGCAAGCCTCTAATATGCGGCTTAATGGTAACAATTATAGGTAAAACAATGAATGAAAATTAACCATAATATATAAAAATCTAGTAAAGGCACATGTTTTGTCTTTATAAAGAAATTGTATTTTCATTGCTTCTCTCATTATTAGAAAAGTAATTTAAAAGGTATCAACGGAAAAGAATTCTGAGCATATTCATTTGGCCAATAAATAAAATTAAAGCAGCTTATACAAGCGTCAAAACATCTGTTTTCTTTTTCTGATATATAACAATTTTGATATTTTACTTTATTCTCAAAAAAACTTTGACTTTTAGTTGAGGGTGGGTGAGATACAAGCTTGGATGCCAATGTAACAATGCCCAGGTTTACTCCCCTCATAGGAAGAATCCATCTCCTTTTGTAATAATCAAACTGAATTTATAATTAAATCCTTGTTCGTAGATTTGATCTCTTTCTACTCATCATAAAGCATAGCAATAAAATAATTTATTTTTTGAAAGAAGACTGGTATGGATCCACAAATTTTTATCACAAATGCATCCACCCATGATTTATATAGGTATAAACATATGGGTATATGTCCCTACAAATTCCTTGGATTGGATGACTGACTGCACATTTCCACTCTCTGCTCATGAAAAGAAACTCTTATCTTTAGGAAACGCATTATCATTGCTCATCTCTTGCCCTAAGGGACTGAAACAAGTGAACCAGCCAAAGATTGGAATCTATTTTAGAAAGTTATAAATGATAAAAAATCTTTTAATTATACTCACAGGTCACAGCCATCCCTGTCTTCTCTAGGGTGGCATATTGCAGAGTTCCCAACACTAGTTACATATAGACCGCCATCTCCTAATAAGTTAAATATATTTCCCCTATTCTAATACTCTTATCTGAAAATTGCTTTCAAAATTTAAAATAGATTTATGAATCTAGTAGAAATCAAGATATCAATTGTATACTATTTTTTGATAAGAAAATTCCTGAATATTTTTCAAATCAACCAAGAAATACAAAATCTCTAAGAGGAAAATTGATATTTTGACTTGATGTTAAATCCACAGACTATGACATCACTTAAATGATTTCAGAAAAAAAGACAAAAATTAATTTAATCATGCACTTTTAATAACAAAAATGAAATAAAAATTTCACTTACCTTCATTTCATGGATTTAGTTTTTTTTTTTTAATAGCTTGTCTATAATTTTTCAATGATGTTGTTATCTCTAATAAGCTATCGGTTAATTAAGAGGCAAAAACAAGACACTGGGAAATTCTAAGATAAAGCAATGTTCATTAACTTTGCATGGAATATAAGCAATAAATATATTGTTCTAAATGATTGCCACTGTGGCCATCTATGCACCTACCACAACAAGGCACCGGACAGCCACCTAGTGCCTACCACAATATTTTGCAACCAATTTGAGCATGGAGCATGAAACTGATTTATGAGTATGATTCTTCTCAAGTTGATAGCTTTCATTAACTTACTAAATCTTGTTGGATATGTTTCGATTTTTTTTGGATATAGCTATTTTCATCACTATGTTTATTAAGTTGCCTTGACTTTTGCAACCCACCTCACACCTACCTAGTCTCCTGGCTGCCCATGTGCAGCCTAAAATCTTCCTAAACAATGGAAATAGTAATTTTTAAATTAATACTTAGCAGTATAACTAGCATAAGCTTAATTTCACTATTCTATTTTTTATGAACTAATTTTTTTTAAAAAAAATATATAGATCAACTTGTAAACCCATAAATTCATAAACATCATTCTACTGACTTTATCCAAAGTATGAACCTTAATCTATTATGTGGTTTACTTCCAAAATATATAGGGAAAAATGCAAACCTTAGGAAGTTACCAAACCCTTCTGTACTGTTAAAAATTCAAATCTATAGCTGCCCTGGCAAAAAACTTTGATGCAAAAACCAACTAAAGTATCAAACTTATAAGGTTTATGCAATAACTGATACCTAAAGTTAAAATGAGTTTGCCATTGTATTATAACCTCAAAGCACATTTCCAAACTGGATATCTGGATTTTGGTCAATTTTAAGTAAATTGTAGGTAAAAGTTTAGTTGGTGAAAAAAGAGTTTTGGCATAATTCAAGGAGGAAACAAAAATGTCTATCACAGTTGTCTTTAGTCATCAACTTTGCAAGGCGATGTGACGAGGTCCACACCTCTTTATAGTTTTGAAATGCTAGCAAGCAGCAAGTTGATAGGGTTTATCAAAGAAAAATGATTCATGAAGTTGGTTAAAGCTAGTTGAGATCAGATTTCATGCTTCCGTTTATGTTTTAAATTTGAACCCACATCACCATGGACCATCAACTTGTCAAATCACAGTATAGGATTTAAATAGATTTAATGATTACCATGCATGGGGACTGAGACCATGGAACAAATTAGGGTGCGATTCAACATGCTAGTAACCTAAAACATTTACATTTTCTGATATGGTATGTGTAATCACTTTTAATTAAAATTTCTATGAGATATCTAATTCTTATTATACCATTTTCTTGAAGTCCACTTCAACAGACCACTAAAGAAGCACTCCACATTTACTAGCTTCCAATACCTGATGCATTTTCCAGAAACCGTGCAAACTGCTTCATCGAAGGTTTTCAAAATGTTGGACACCATCCTTTACTTGTTAGATGGATCTAGAAATCACAAGAATGATCGCTAACATATGATATGCAATATTCAAGTCCAGAGCAGGACATGGTGATACGCAAAAAAACTATATGGTGATAAACAAAAAACTACATTTATCACATGAAGGTGCAGATTAGCTCTGTAATGTTTCCAACAAGTCAAGAAACCATAACCATAATCATCAATCCTTGTCCTAACCATTTGACATTAGATTTGTTCATCCTCACTCAACAAATATTCCTACCTAGGCCCTTACGTCAAGCTTTTCCATATTCTTTCGTGAAACCACCATCAATGTCACCTTAGGTCTTCTCATTTTTTTACGTCCTTCAACACAAATTATAGTACGACGATACTGGATCCATCTCATACCTCAATTTCAGATGTCCGTACTCCATACCATCTCAATCAATGCTCCATCACTTTGTACTTAATTAATCAACACTCTAAGGTACTCTAATATATTCATTTCTCACTTTCTTCTACCTTGTTTCACCATATATCAGTGGAACACTCAGTTTGTACAATATGCAAGTACAGTTATATGGAAATTCACTTATGAATTGTAATGATGCCATGAAGATGTTACATAATTCTAATATCTTAAAGCACAGTCTCAAATTTCCTCAATAACACTTTTTTATAATGAAAACATAATACCGTGCTGGTTCATCATATTTTGTCTAATACCTACGGTCATTATTTAGCATGTTGGAAAGAGAAGAACATAAGGATTTTCAACCAAAAAAAACACAATATTATCATTGAAGCTTGTGTTATCCAATACATACGTTCTGATTTTAAAGAGATTAGGTTCATCCATTCTTGTATTCATAAGAAAAGTAATAAAGCAAGGCCAATTTTGAGTTTCAATTCTAATGGAGGCCACAGATCCATTTAGGCAATAATAAAATGGAGGAATCCAAAAAGTTTTAGGGTGGAAAGCAGAAATACCAATTTTGCAAAACTCCCGACCTACGTGCCAACAAGGCAGTGGCAGTACATGACAAAACTATGGAAAATCAATAGGTGAGCTTCTTAAAGTGGTAAATTGTTAAAGTTGCATCGATATATCTAAAGCAAGAACTGTCTCATCAAGTGTGAGAATTTTGATTGATCACATAAGGCGATCAGCTCAGGGGTTAGTAGGTGGCCTCACCTGATGTGGCTACGGAACAGATGTATTGGGTCTATCAAATAAATTTCCTCTTTCCTTCAGAGAAATCAATATAAGAGTCAACAAAAACCATGAAAAAAAATCTCTCAAAAGTTTTCATTTGTGCCTCTACACTCGTTAAACATATATTAAAAAAAAAATAGAGTGGTTGATTCCAATGGAGTATGTATGGCGACTTTTAGTGATCAGGCAATAAGATTGCCAATTTATCTACTTATGAACGTAGACATCTCTCTTGAGCAAACACATATACATATATATGAAACTGCGCATAAAGCAGCAAATATACCGCCAATAAAGACTTGAATGATGAAGATACTTCCAGAAAGTTAATGCAAGTTACTCATCATGGCAATTGCTGAACAGTCTAATACAAAAAAAGAAACAAGTGCTAAACAGATGGACATATATATTCATGCTAAATTCCAGTTTTACTTGGAAACATGCAACTATATCCAAATAAAACTTAGATTACACAACAGAATGAGAAATTACAACTATTCTGTTAATTTAAAACATATATCAAAAAAAAACTCAAATACTAATCATTGGGAGAAATAACTAGCAAAATTTTAGTGGCGTTGCTGCTGGTAAAGCCTACAGTTTTTTTGTTTCCTACATATCAAGGAAATTTCAACTAAAGGAACTTTGTATTGGAAAAATGAATGTATGCGCACCTCATCCAACATAGCCAACAGTTTCGTGACCTTGTTCTGAAGGTCCTGTCTTTCAGAGGGTGAGAGCTCACTAGAAGAGTTGGCAGTGGACTCTTGAGGGTTCGAAGGCATCCCTTCACTCTTTGATGCCCCATCAGTATCCTTACAACCAGTGGTACCAGCAGAAGAATGGACACTTTGGCCGTTATCTGCCTTGTGCTTCAAAGCCTTCCGGACATTAACAACTTCAACAAGTAACTCTTGTGCTGCCTTGAGATACTTAGAATTTGGAACGGAACTTGTATGACTAGAAACTCCATAAGGAGAGAGGTTAGCATGCATATTTTTGTTTCCAGAGTCATCATCTCTACATGAGCCACCATTACCTAAATTTGACTGGTGTGGCCCAAAGAGAGATATGTCTGAGCTAGTAGGCCTGTATTGAAATGAAGGAACCAGAATTTCTGTGCTAAGGCTCAGTGACAGTCCTTGGTTTTGCATGGTGGAAACATTTGACTGCTGCAAAGACAAGTTCTGTCCATTTAAGGTGCCCAACTGTGTCTGCAGACCCATCTGGCATTCATTACTAACAGAATTGCGAACAAGATTTCCTGAACCACTTATGGCCCACCAATTGTTTGCATGAATGACATCTCAATTCTCCCATCCCTCCAAGCATTATAAGCATTTTTGCCAAGATGAGAAGACACCATGTGAGCACCTTCCACAGATGAGCCTTGTGAAATCATAGCAGTGGGAACAGGGAGCTCGACAGAGTTCTGCTGTGATTGAGCATCGCCTGTCAAAGCATCTGAATATGGACTAGAAGATGGATAGTTAAGATATAGCATGTTGCCAGTAATTGATGGCTCAGGATATGGAGTATGACCTGGATCCCTTAGACACAGGTTTGGCATGGCATCTCTTTGATTGGTAGAGCTGGTGTAGAAAGTAGCCATTTCTCTCTCCCTCGATTTCAAGCAGTTCGAGATCTTCAGAAATAGCAGGAGATGAAGAATAAATCATTACAATATTGGGTACAGTAGTAGGCTAGCTGCCTGTCATGAGGAGTCAGGAAGGCTCCCAACTGTATTACTTTTCAGAATACAGAAAGCTCGAGTCCTCTGTGAAGAAATGAGTTCAAAGCAAGAAATTGTTCACAGGAAAACAGGAGGTCAGCAGGTACCAGAACAAGGGCACATACAAAGACTAACTAATAAATCATTAAACATAGGGGAAAAATTAGCATAGATTTTGAAAGAGAAAGTAGTGGGCATTTATTATACATATAAAATGGTTTATTGATTTGATTTTCGTTTGTAACCAAGAATGTCTTGAGAACAACATGAAAAGAAGAAAAGGGGGTGAAATTGGATCATAAACTGGCATCCGGCAGCCATTCCTCATACTTTTAAGCTTAGTAACTGCTCTGGCGAGGATGATTTCCGAACCACTAAATTAAAATAATCAGGAAAAAAAAAAAAAAAAAGGGATACACAAAGAAACTACAGAAACAAATTAAGGACGTATGAGGATCAATAAGGTGATACACAAACAAATAATAGAATGATTGAACACCATAGCCTCCGGCCTTTACCTTGATACAATGATCGGAATAGTAATCAGCAGCAAACTGTTCATAGTTGTTCCACCTGTTCAGCCATGAAAGAACCACGCTCACGACCAACCTGGATAAACAATCAAACAAATAAACCGAGTTTCTTTCCTTTTAAGGCTATATGCTTGAACAATATCCAAAAGTAAGGCAAGCAACATACTTCTACTGAAAGATATCAGAATCTCAATTCCCACAATTTCAGCTCAAAGCACACCATAATTTATGCCAACCAACAGAAAAGCAGAAATAAATAACAGAAGAACCAGCACCAAAAGAGCCCAAATAATTCTACTTTATCTCCCCACCGTTTTAGCATCTCTCAAGCAAGGGGCTTTCACCTATAAACCCAAAACCCATCTCAAAAGCTCCATTCCTTTACCTGCTCAACACACCCAAGAGTCCCAAAAATTCCAAACCCCATACCCCAAAAGAACAAAAGAAACAAAGAGAGAAAGAAACGCTTTCCCCAACTCAAAAGCAGGGCAGCCAAAGACCAAAATTAAGCAAAATAGGAAAACAGAACACCAACCACATCTCTAGAAGAGCTCATTAAACCCAAGAAAGTGGAGAGCACCCAAGAAGGAAAAAAAAAACAACAGAACCAATCTCCAGTCAATTATTCCTTGCAAAGAAAAAACCAAATTTTCAGGGAGAAAGTTTGTTGCACCCACCAGATACAAAAGAATAATTAGACTAAATAAATTGTATATTAAGAGCAAGAGACAAAAAGGAGCAGCAGAAGAAGAGGAAATAAATGAGATGGTGATTTGTACAAAGAAAAAGTGTAGATATAGAATTATACATGCGCCTCTAGGTGGGTACGAATAACATTAATAACTGAGAGAGACTGTGAGAGACAGAAAGGGAGGAGGGGTGGAGACTTTGTTTAGAGTGAAGCCGCTGGAGGAGGGCTGCTGTGCACCTTATGGGGAGCAGGAAAGCACGAATTCGCAGCCGATCCGCGGTGGGAAGTTCTCCCAATACGGAGACAAACCGATCCCAAGGATTCAAATCACCACCCAGCCCCCTTGCGATTTCTTTTCCTTCCTTTGCTCCTCCTCCTATATAATATTACTCATCTCCAATACCACCACCCAGACTAATATAATAAGTGCAGTAATGATTCTTTTTTAAAATTTCTTCCCCTCCCTCTCTCTCTCTCACTCGCACACACACACACAATCTCATTAGATTATCATCATCGGACCCAACATTCTAAACTTGCACGTGAGAATAGTACTCCCTCCTCACCTTCAAAAAGGCATGAGAATGGCTTCTGTTTCTCTCTTTTCTATCTCTTCTTTTACCTCTCTTCTTAGCCAAGTCTGAAGGACCGTCCTATCTCCTTCAATCTTGGGAGTTGGTGCTGGAATTGTTAAGGTGTTCAATCTTCCAACCACCAGTTGGTAGACCTAAATCTTCTCTTAAAACCATTTGGTCCTCCCTTGGTTCCTTACCCCTCCCTCCCTCTCACCATACTGCGTTCCTAAGCATGAGGAAGATGCTGACATCTCACAATCCAGACCACATAAAATAAGGGAGTCCTGACTCTAATTATCTCTTATTAAAAGGCCTTCCTTTCCCTAACCATCCCTTATTAAATTGTGGGGAACTTGCTTTAGAATAAGGGCATTATTACGTGGATTGATAGGCATGTGGGTGGGTTTGGATTGTATCTTTTGCACGAAGGAATGGAAAATCTACTCTCGCGATCTCAACCGTTGGATCGCATTTTGCAACACTTTCGAAACACAACTGGTATAGATCATGAAGGCACATTATACTTCGAACGCTGTACAAAATGCAATCCAACGGTTGAGATTCTGAAAACAGATCTTTCATTTTTTTTACATAAAGGATACAACCCGAACCCGTATGTAGGTTCCAAACCATGTAACCAAGCACCCCTTGTCTGATCCTTTGGTGATGTGGGTTATGACATGTCTTGATTAAAAATCACTCCCCTTGCATTCTTTTTTTAATTGCTTTGCATCAAGTGTGTGCTTGGTGCTGTGTGCATAGTCTGCTTGGATCCTTGAATGACCCTTTCCAACTGTTTGTGCATGGCTTTATTATTTTTTTAGGTCTGGATGAGTGCAATTCTGGCAAATCCTCATTGGAATTCGGCAACCGAGATGGGCCGTCGTGTCAACCGATGATTAGCTGAGCTGACATATTTCAATGCCTTCATGCGAACTTGAAGAGTAGATTCCAGAGTTTGTCAATAATTTAACTGCAACAGATTACCAGTATAGATTTTGCAGAAGATCCAACCTTGATGGCTTGACTATGGTGGGGAATACTGGTCACTGCTATTTATAGTCAATGAAGGATTTGTTCATTCCATTATCCAATAATGATCAAGATGAAAAGATGATGAGTACGACAAAGTTTGCTATAAAGCTGACCGTGGGAAACCAGGGATTCATTGTTGCAAGTCCATGGAGTGCCTAACCAAACTACCACCTCATCAATCAGAATTTAATATTTATCAAATTTAAAAAAAAAAAAGAAGAAAGATAATAGATCATTTTAAGAGTTGGTGGCAAGACCATACTCCACCTGGCCTATCAGCTTTGAGAGTTCTTAGTATGTCGTTCCATGTAACATGAAATCATAGTTTGAGGATTTCATATACAATTTCTTCCCAATATTTTTGTTGGAATATATTCTTAGTTGACTTACCAATAATTGTATGCAACAAAAGCCCTTTGCCTTTAGGGTAGTCTGCTGCGAGACCTTGGAATCTGTCTAAACTATGACTTTTAGATCTAGCCTGGAGAGGGACCATATGTTCAGACTCCAGTACCATTCTCACAAATTGGTCATCAGAAAGTAAGAGGGGAGGCTGGTCTACCTTAGCCATTGGATGGCACTTTTTCTAGATCTACTATCTCTTGAGTGAAAATAAAAGTGCCTTTGAATTGAACTTGTAAATGTCAACTTAATGCCCCTTCTTTCGGTACACATAAAGCCTCTTTAATGCAAATTATCCTCTTACAGTGGTGTTTGGAGTAGTTAGGATTCCTTCCATAATGTTGATATGCCCTCCTTAACGTTTACCTCCCTTTCATATTTGTGCACTAAATGGTCCATGGCTTAGTTGGTTTATTACTAAGTTGTAGTCGAGCAGTTCGAATTCATAATTATTAAAGATCCATTTATTGAAAATAATGGGATGCTAAAGTAAAGTTTTCTTCTTTTTTTTTTTTTTTTTTTCAGTAAAAAGAGAGTAGTGGTGAACCCAATGCTGAAGTGAAATGAACTTGCGAGCACATAAGACCAGCAAGTAGTGTGAGGTAAGGAATCAATTTGGATGGTATAATGCTAGAGGGTATTTTGACTAAATCGCCATATGCAAGTGGATTCAGGAGATGAAACTTCAAGAACTAATGTCAAACTTTTTCTTTTTTGAAATAAATGAAGTAATGATACTTGTCAATGCCTCGGTACTACTAGGGATCAAAGGAGATTGCATATGGTGGAACCATATCCTTTGCTAAGAAGTTCCCATGATAAGTCCATACAAAAGGCTTGAAGCAAGAATATAAGTGTTATTTAGCCTTTCAATGTAGACATCATTTATGTAGAATTAATAATTATGTAGTTTGAGTCAAGGTTCCCATGAATGCAATTTGAAAGCTCTGAAGTGAAGGTAAAAACTCCTAGCTTTTTCAAGTTGGTGGAATCACACATATTAGAAGATATTGGTTTCATATTGTTGTATGTGGTGAACATGAAGATGAGGCATCAACAGATATGAGCTCATAAAGGTAGAAACACAGAGGTTGTCAATATGAAACTCTAAAAGGCTTTACACAAGACTTTAAGAAAATTGAGTTATTCTCTTACAGTGTTGTTTGGAGTTGTTAGGATTCCTTCCATAATGCTGATATGCCCTACTTGACGTGTACCTTTATTTCATATCGATCGGTGCACCAAATGGTCCATGGCTCGGTTGGTTTATACTAAGTTGTAGTCAAACAGTTTGAAGTCATAATTATGAAAAAATCCATTTATTGAAAATAATGGGATACTGGAAGTAGAATGAAATGAACTTACAAGCACATGAGACCAGCAATTAGTGTGAAGATTTGTTAATTAATGTAGTAGGAGAAGATGGTGAACTAAGCAAGCAATTCTCTTTAATAGTATGGAGTGAAGGTTCACAAGAATGTAACTTGATAGTTCTGGACTGAAGGAAGAAACCTAGCCTTTTCAAGTTGGGGGAATCATATATACTAAAAGATACTGGTTTCACATTGTTATATGTGGTGAACATGAAGATGAGGCATCAACAGGTATGGGCTTGTAAAGGTAGAAACACAGAATAAGGTGGTCACTATGAAACACTAGAAGGTTTTTCACAAGATTTTAAGGAAATCAAATCGATACAATAAAGGAGAACGATTAATGCTGCACAATGCAGACATTATTGGATCAAAATGTGATTAGCAAAATCCTACATTGGAAGTGCAACAAGCTCAAGAGGAGGCAGTAGCAGGTATGGGGTTGTATAGAGAAATCTGAACACATGAAGGTTGTAAGAGATTTGAAAAGCTCTACGCATATGGAAAAAAATCTAGAAGGTTGGAGAAAAAAGGGAAAAAAAATAAAAAGATCTGGCTCATGTTGGATATTATAATATCAGCTTAAGACAATACTCAGGAGATGGAGCGTGCAAACTTTGCAAGCTTTCTTCTCTAAAGGCATTTTAATTTGCTATTGTAGCAAGGAAGCCAATAAAACACAACTCACATCTTCTCAAACAATTAAATAACATGATTTATTTGATTTTTAAACTAGTATCTATCACGCCCCGATCCGAGGCCCGAACCAGTCATGACAAATAGTTGCACATCTCTAGATTTAACCCCTTAAGGCATGCAAGGCCCGCTTTACATTTGATATATCAAATCAATCATACATAAGCAGTGGTGTTGAAAACAAACTTTCAATTCTACTCATTCAAATAAAAATAGCTCACTAATAATATCACTCTCCAAATCTGGGACATAATACGACATACTACCAAAGGGTACCACCCTCAATAACACAAAGTCTATCAATCATAATCAGCTAAAATCCATTATAAATGATATATAATAAAAGATCCAATTCTATTATTCATCGAACAAATAAACCAAAATTGGTTCAAAGCAACTAAATCAAAAATCAAATACCAATCTATATCTCAAAATTTATAAATAATTCACTATAAGTCTATAATCATTTCATAAATTGTGACTTAGCTATAAAATCTTCAAGCTCACTAGCATAGACCCTCAAGTCTGGATCATCCTTCGTTTCTAACCTTATTTGTCTAGATAGAAAAAGAAAAAGATATGAGCTATACCAGCTCAACAAGCAAACCTTACACATTTTTATCAGGTCAATCATAAATTTATATATGCATCAATAAATCATTTATAGAAGATGATTATCATTAGAACATAAAATTTTCATAATAGTATATCATAAATAAATCATACTCTTGCATATACATAAATCATGTAATTTTATAAACATAGTTTCTAATATTATTTTACCATCAATTATAAATTCATAAATTAGGTTAACTTTATCGATAAAGTCATAAAATATTTGTCCTTTTGTCATCTCATGCTTCTTAATAATTTTCTTAGACTAAATGCTAAGATCACTATTATACCAATGACAGGGCCATAATCATGTACCAACTACTATTGCCCATTGGCAGAGTCATATACCAACTACTATTATCCATTGACAGGATCATATACCAACTACTAATACTCGTCGATAGGATCGTATACCAATTACTATTATCTACTGATAGGATCATATGCTAATTACTATTATTCACTGGCAAGATCATATGCCAATTACTATTATCCATTGGTAGCATCGTACATAGCTGTCTGAGAGTCTTTTATTATACTTCTTAAAATAAGCATTCTTAAATCATATTTCATCGAATCATATTTTTTTAAATTATATATAAATAAGATACTAGATAATTTCATAAAGTTCATAATCCATAAATAATTTTTCACAGTAAAATAATCGTGAAATCATTCTTTTTATAACAAGATAAACATTTTATAAGTATGGAGTTCATATTTCATAAAAAATTATTCATATTAAAATATTTATAAATCACTATTTTATGATAAATTATGAATTTCACAATACATATACTTCATCTTTATTTTATGAAAATATAGAATATTTTTTTTATGATAACATGGTTGATAATTTTAAAAGTAAATAAGAAGTGTTGGGGTTACTCACCTCTTGAATCCTAACCCTTCAAACTTCATTGGACATATTTATTGAAACTATTTAATATGTCAAAAATATTATTAATTCCTATTTGATAAATTCAAGCATAAAGAAAAAAACTGTATGTTGGGTTGTCGATTCGACAGGTAGCGAGATACCAGGTAATTCAAGGTCTCCTAGTTGAGGGTCAAATTTAGGTCACTCGATCAAAGAATCATGAAGTATGAATTGCAATCAAATCAAGATCGATCAATAGATTTATCAATAGCAGATTTGAAAGATATTTGATATGGCTAGGGTGGGGTCCATCATCTTGCATGAATATCGAACCGTCTTTGGATCGTTATGTTTTCATCTTAGATGCATATTGGGATTTATGGTTTAGATAGAGAGAGAGAGGAGTAAAGAGAAGAAAATCCTAAAGAGAAAAGGAGAGAGAGACTAGAGAGAGAATTCTCTCTCTCTCTTTTTTCTTCTCTTCTCTTTTCATCATCTTTTTCTTCCTTTGTTGAACAAATGAGGGACATGGGGGCTGGTGGCTCGTGCTTCAGTGTGGTGCAGTGGCACAATCGGAGGACTATTGGTGCGATCGATGATGGACAGCAGTGGGTGGCCGTGGCGAGGGCCGAATGGCGACAAAATCAAAGAAAAAAAGATAAAAAATAAGAGACTTCTTCATGATGGGTTTTCGGCGAAATCGATGGCTGACGGTGAGGTTTGGGGCCATGGAGAGAAAGAGAAGAAGGAGAGAAAGAAGGGAGAGGCTTACCTCAAGCTCTGAGACGTTTTGACTTTGATTTTGGTGAGCACAAGTAAAGGAGGCTGTGGCTTGAATGTGAGGAAAGAGGGAGAAAGAGATTTGATCTTTGCTAGTGGAGGACCTTAAGAAGAGGGAGGGTTTATTTATGGAGAGGCCTAGGGTTTTCGATGGCCCTAGGACTCCCATTCTTTTTGGGATTCATCAAAGAAGAAGACTCCCAATAGGAGTCTTCTCCCATTTTTTTTTTGTTTCTTTCTTTGGGTGGATTTTTTTTTTAGCCATTTCTAACGAGCTGGTCCAACTGGACCAAGCCATCACAAATAACTTATGAGATTCATTAACATAAATCAAAATCTATATTTGTTGAAAGAGTAAATGTCCTCTAGATCTTAAGCTCCTCACTCTTTGGTTTTAGCCCCCTTACACTCTTTTGGATCTGAAAAAAAAGAAAATGAGTGAGCTTTATAGGTTAAGTAAGTTAATAATATCTTTAAGAGATCAAGCATGATTAAATTCTTTTCTAAATATAACAATTAACAATAATAGATGTATAAATCAACATAATTCTAATTTTCAAAATATGCCATGCATAATAATAAAACTTAAATATCTCTCTCAGTTTTTGATGACTACGACCACGATCAACCCTATGACAAGATTAGAAAAGGCTAGCCCCTGAATACAAAATACACAATCCATCAACTTATATTAATGATCAGCTCTTTTGATTAGGTCTAGAAGGAAACTAGCTCTGATTCATATGGTTACGATTAGTCTCGTGATAGGATAAAGAAATTAGTCCTGAAAATAAATATGTGATGCATCAGCATGTACTAGTAATTAGCTCCAACTGGCTAGACCAAAAAGAAACTAATTTCTGATGTGTGGCCAACGATTAGTCCTGTTGGGAAGACTTAGATCATAGTCTAACTAAAGAGTTTTTTCTCATAACTTCACCATAACCAAATAATCATACTTATTTTCATAATGATGTCAAATCAAGTTTTTCACATCTCATTTTCAAAAACAAGAGGATGATTTTATTCAAAATTTATACAAGGTTAAACACATATAATCTTGTTTCCAAGGTCATGCAACATTAAAACAAAAAATCATCTTATTTCAAATTTTGTAATCATACCAAGGTAACATCATGTTTGATCCATAATTTTGAATCACTTTTCATGCATAAAATACATACTTCTAAACTTTTTGATTCTAAATATTTTAATAATTTTTATATATAAAATTTAATTTTTAAATACATAATTATATACAAAAAATATAGAGATAAAAGAAAACTTACAGCCATAGATCAATCAAATTCAAAAATTATAGCCTTCGACTCATGGTATGATCCTTATATCCATGCTCTTTCCAATCTATATCAAAATCTTAGATCAGATCTATTTCATTAATTAAAAAAAAATTAGACTAATTAGGCTCGATCTGATCCAAAGAAAAAGATACAAAAGAAAGATCAATCAAGATCTGATTTATTTGATTTGACTCAACCAACATAGAAAGGAGAGAGATGCTCAGTCTGGGCCAATTGGATTCTTTTTGGATCAGATCCTACTTGATTTAGGTCCAATCAGGGGCCTCGATCTAGATAGTCTGAGTTGGTCATTGAGAGATAAATTTAGACCTAATCGAATCGGATCTTGTCCGATTCTCTTTCTCTTCCTCTCTCTCTCTTTTTTTCTCTCTCTTCCTCTCTCTCTTTTTTCTTTCTCTCTTTTTCTTTCTTTACTTTTACTTTCTTTCTTTCTTTCTTTCCTAGTCGAACTAGGGATAGAGTTGCCATGGGAGAGAGAGTAGAGCGGTTGATTGGAGTGCCGACGATGATGGTGGCTTAGTCATGCATAGGGAGGTCAAAAGAAAAGAAAATACAAGGATACTGCTCCTTGCCGCTATGGCAGCGGCACCCAAGGCCAAAAGAAAAGAAAAGAAGGGAGGAAGGCTTATCAGTGATCGTGGTTGTGATGGGTTGCAGCCAGTGGAGCAAATTTTGATGAGCATCACACCCTAAAGCTCCCAAAATATAGAAAATAGAGAAAATTGGGGAGAAAAGAGAATTTTTGGGTGATGATGGCTAGATTGTAGCAATCCGATGGTTGTTGGAGGTGAGAAATAAGAGAGAGAGAGAGGTCATAGGGCTTTGATGATGGATCAATGGAGAGGAGGGTTAGGGTTTAAATAGAAGAATTAGAAAGGGGATAAAGGTCAATCCAATAGCAGATAAGTCTGGCCATTTATCAGTGTAAACCTCCCAAACGGCCTTCGATTGTTCTCCACCGACGCATGACTCTTATCCAGCCGCTTGGTGGCCTTATCTTCATCCATGACCGACGATCAGGCAAAAGATAAGGTTCCCCTATTTTGATCAAAGTATTTTTGAAAAATTATGGTGGAGTCAGCAAGCTTTATTAACTTCACTCCAAACCGAGTTCAGTTAAACCGATTCTCATATTCTCCCACCTTAAATAAAATTTTATTCTTGAAATTTGAGAAATCTGTATCTTCAGAAATTAAAGATGCTTCACCCAAAACTTATATTTATCAATTTATCTTGGCTTGGTATTTCTGTCAAACTGAATATATGATCATATTACTAAAAGCTTGTAAGCAATCCGACCTCTCGAGTCAACCACAATCCTTAAGCACATACCTATACCAAAGCATAGACTCTTCTCAAGAATCTTCACAATTCGGCACCTCTATGTTAATTTTGAAATTTTGTCCTTTTGATATACAAACAGAGATCTCATCTCTCTTTAATCGAAATCAGTGTGATCAGAAGCTTTCTATCGCATTTAAGATTAAGATATAGACTAATAAGATTAGTACTAATTAAGTGATTGAGACTCTGACATTGAGACAAATGCATGTTCATTTAAGATTGTGTTAGGATTAATTGGATGAGAAAACCTTATAATCTTATTAAAATTAATTTTGTTTGGAATAGAGCTTCAAATAAATTTTGATAGAGATACTATGATGAAGGTTTATCCCACCTAAAAGGTAATGGCCCATCTTGACTAAAATCAAATTATCAGGTGACTGTGAAGGTGATTATGATTATGTGGTAATCGCTTTAAGCAAAAATGATCCATGATAATTATGGAAGTGATCTCAAAATTAAATCATAAAAATTAAATCTGAGAAGAATAAATATCAATATCATGACTCCTATGTTAGAGTTAAGATCATAAGGTGGGAACAAATCATACTAGATTTATTTAGATATTTGATAAATAGGCCAAATTTAATTAACAATCAACTAACCTTAGATATAAGATGGTTAAAACTTTTCTTGGCATGATCAATATAATCACATCATGACTAGTTTAAGAATCTATAATGCTCATATTTTCTTTATGAATAAAAGCCCCTTTCATTGAAAAATCATATCTTCCATCATAATACATTTCAAACCATAATCAATATTTTCAATCAAATTTAAATGACTCAAACTACCATACTTCCATTGTACAACTCTGATCAACCTTCTTCAAATTTTTTTTAAAGATCCCAAATTAAAATTCTATAAAATCAAGCAAAGATTTTGTTGTCTAGGTACATTGGATTATAATTATCCTTTGAGATAATTGCCATGTCTGCACCATTGTATGATCAAAATATTAACTTCTAAATTTGATTCGGGTCATACCAACTTTAGATTATCTTGACAACTCAATTAGACAATTAAAAATCAATATCTCTCTTTTGAAAAAATCAATTTCTAACTTATCTATCATGATCTTGTAAATTGCTAGAGCATTATAATTAAAGAGACGAATCGACTTTAGAAGATCCACTCAAAACATCAGATAGCAGAAATTATTTTTAATAACTATTAATAAAATGCCCTTTCATTACTTAGATCTTGCTAGGATTATAAAAGTCTTCTTTACTCATAATATTTTGAGTAATCATTCGATTACCTTATTTCTGCTTACTTTATCAACAAAACAACTATAGTTTTTTAATTCAAAATGACTTTCAATAATTTTAAGATTGCTATCCTATCGTATCAAATTTTCAAAATAAATCTATTGCTAACACAATATAATACAATCCATCTATATTACTCAAAAGATACCTCTATATATTAATTATTTAGTCACAATGACATTCTTTCTAGAACTAGGCTTGGTGTATTTAATCAGAATTTTAATAATATAGATCTTTTATACTTTCCAAAATAAATTTTTAAGAAATTTAATTTATATCTATAAAATAAAATCAGATATTAGGAAACAGTTCATTGAATTTTTAGTTCCATGAATTATTTTCAAATATTCAATCAAAATCTTAATTCTATCCCACTCTCACTAACCTAGGTTCTCATGATCTTGAACTTAAGCTTTGATACTACTAAACTATCATGCTCTGACTCAATGATCGAGCTAGTTATGATAGATAGTCGCATGCTCCTAGGATTTAACCCTGCAAGACATGCAAGAACTGCCTTCATATTCAATATATCAAATCAATCTATACACAAGTTGTGGTATTGAAAATAAAATTCCAATTTTATTGATTCCAATAAAAATAGCTCACTAATAACTTATGAGATTCATTAATATAAATCAATGTTGCCCAGCTATGCAACCCAAGAGAGGAGGGGGATGAATTGGGTTACTAAAAATTTAAGTGAGGAGTGAATCACAAAAATTATGCTTTGAATATGATATATAATGTGCAAGAATAAGAGCAAAAGATGTGCCGGATACTAATACAATTAGGTAAGAAATTAATATAAAAAATTAATAAAAGAGATCAATACATCATAAACAAGAAGGTTTATAGTGGTTCGGTGCCAACTTTGCACCTACATCCACTCTCCAAGCTCCTACTTGAGAATTTCAATCCACTAATTATTTTCAATGATTATATTGTCGGATCTCACCGATCCTAGCTATCCCAAGCTAGACACTTATTTAGTGGATACAAATCAATCTTTTACACTCTGATTTAAGGTTTGGATCAATCTTTTCAAAATTTGAAACCTCCCAAAACTCAAACTCAAAATAGCAAGTAAGACAAAGTTGGTTTACAATGATAAACATAAATTAGCTCCTCAATGAGCACAATAAAATAGTAAAAGCACTTTACACAATGATGAAGAAGCTTTTATGAACACTCTCTGATGGAATGGAGAGGTGAATGAGCCTTGGAGAGGTGGTTAAACTTGAATTGAAAGTTTATTTTTGATTTAAAGCTAAAAACTTGTTTGAATGCCTTTTTTTCTCTTAATAAGTCTTGATTTTTTCCTCCTTTGAATATCTTTATATCCTCAATCAATGCTAGAGAGGGTTTACTAGTCATTTAGAGCCATTAGAGAGAGTTTAAAAAGTATTTAATATACCAAAATCGGACTGGAAACTAATCATTGCAGATTTTTCCGTCACAGGGGGTGCCTCTTAAGTCGACCCCTGAAAAAGTATCGCCCCTTTTTCCTTAGTCAAGAAATGACTTTTTGTTTCGACTCAAGAACAGTAGGAGACGACCTAGAGGTCGTCCTTTTTCACATGGGACATCCTGGAGGTCGTCTCTTTTTGCATGCCACTCAAAAAATCCTGCGTGCTGGCATACCATTCAGAAGGGGTTGACTTAGGGGTCGCCCTTTTTTGCCCAAGTTTGCTTTTCTTTAATTTTAAGCTTCTAAAAACTTTGAAATTTACCTCTAAATGATTTGATATCAACTTGAATGATCTTGAGGCTTCAAAAAAACTTTAATTACATCTCTAACTTAATAAATTTGCTACTTTAGCCATCTCTCAATATTTTCACAAATCAAAAATTTAATGCATCTCTTAAAATTAATTTTAAAAATATCTTCAAAGATATAAATCATTAGTACCCCTCTCAAATATTTTGTGCTCATCAAAATCAATCCTTTGAAGCAATATCCTTTGGAGCAACAATCTCCTCCTTTTTTATGATGATCACAAAATATTTGAGTATAAGCAAAATAAAGTAAATTTAATATTAGAGAAAGGTAGTACCATTTAAAATGAAGAGCTAGAGATCAAGATATATACATATATGATCAATTTAATGCATCTTATAAAGGCATTCACTTTTATTTGGCAATTTTCTTTCTAAAGGAGCTAAGGGGTCATGTATGCAAGTATACATTTGTGCTTATACTATGTTGCACCAAAACACTCTCCCTTTTTGACATCATGAATGTAGAAAAATAAATTTATATTTTTGGTTAAAACATTGCTCCCCCTGAAATTTTCAAATTGGTAAATCCTGCTGCATAAATGACACAAAGCATACAATATAGGGCTAATAAAAGTCACATTATTTTTGAAAATTTTATTTTCAAAAAATATTGCTTTTACCAAATAATATATTTACTCTCCCTTTTTGGCATCATCAATTAAAAACTACTCCCCCCTTTTGATTATATAAAATAAATCTGCTACATAAATAACAAAGGTGCTAAAAAAGATACACAAGATAGTGCCAATAGGAGTTATATTTTTCATTTACTTCAAAATATATGTCAATATAAATTATGAAGTGACAAAGTAAACACATGTGAACAAATACTTTATGCAAGTTTCAATTTATCTAAATTTAGATTTTAGGCATTTGATACTAAATTTCATATATATACATATACTCATTTCAAGCATTATACTCATCACACATCTTCTTCTCTTTTGGCAACAACAAAATCAAACAAAGACTCAAATCTAAAGATATTCAATTTTCAAAATTTGATTTGAGTTCTCTTCCTTTCAGATTAAACTTGAGTTTAACTTCAAATTTAGAATAAGACTTCCAAAAAAATAAGAATTGAGAGTGAAAAAAATAAATTTTTTTTCTTATTAAATTTAAATTAACCTTGGCCAATTTTAGAAAATGTGTTTCATTTTGTGTAATATTAAGTTTTATACAAACTTGATAACACTACTCTCCTTTGTCAAAAGTATAGATTCAAAAATACTTCTCAAATTCAGTTAAAAAAAAATGCTTGAGTTTAAAAAAAAAAATTCAAGAAAGATAGAACTTATTCAAAACTCAAGATTTTGGAGTATCAAAATCAGGCATAAGATATATTTTATCTTTTCAAAAGATATCTCTTCCTTTTATTTAAGAGATATCATTCCATTAAATTCAAAAAAAATATGAATTTTTCAAATTTGTCTCAAATAGAATCATATCAAGAATATGTCAATACAAAATATATTTGAGATTAAAATATTCTTTCCTTTTTCCAAAGATAAAGCAATATAATGTAAGGCAAGAATGAGTTGTTTGATACCGAATATGAAAATTTTCTTTAAAAAAATCTTCTTGATATCGATTGTGAAAATAATCATCCTCATACCAATTATTTTGAGAATCAACTCAAATAATTACTTGCTTGAAAATTTTTCTTGATACCACTTGAAGATTTAAAAAAAGTAAATTTTAAATTTATTTTAAAAAATGATCAATCATAATGGAATATAAAAATATATTTTAAATTTAGCTTGATACTAATACATTATCAAAAATGATAATAGGATCAAATCATGCAAAGTATGAATAAATAAGTTCAATAAAAAAATCATGATTGCTCTAATCAAAGTATAAATATTGATCAATAAATTTTCTTTTAGTATAATAATAATTTTTTAAAAATATATCAAATGAATAAAATAACAAGAGTGTATAAATAGATCAAGATAAATGATCATCAATAATTTTTATTTTTATTAACTTCCAAAATAATTTCTGCTATTTAGTTACAAAGAAGATTTTTCTTTTAATATTTTCAATAATGTATTCTTCCTTTATTTTTCATAATAAATGCTAGAAAATTCATTCTTGATCCTTCCCCTTTTTCTTCTAAATTATGCATAATTAGTTGATTTTAAAAAATGAGCTTTATATTTTTCTCCTCAGATTTATAAATAGAGCGTACAATGCATCAAGCAAATAAGTATAAATATTAAACAACTAACAATCATTAAGCACACTTAATTTTCAAAAAAGGTTTTTAACATTTTTATTGATTTTCAAAAAATAATTACAAGAAGTGATTACATTAGTATATCCAAAAGAATTGAAAAAAAAATCTAGTGAAATCAAAAAGATAGCACTAAGCGTAAGGATCCAAAATTTCTAATTCTCTTCTAATTTCACAAAATCTATCTTCACTTAATGGCTTTTGAAAAATATCAGCTAATTATTTTTTAGAATAAACAAATTCAAGCATTGTTTTGAATATGTTCTCTAATAAAATGGTATAATTTCTATGTGTTTGGATCTTGAATGTTGTGTAGAATTTTTGATTAGATTAATTGTACTAGTATGATTACATCTTATGGGAATGTTATTAAATTTTACGCCAAAGTCTTCGAGTTATTGCTTAATCCACAAGATTTCAGTACAACAACTTTCGACTGTAATATATTTGACCTTGGCCATAGACAATACCTCTGAATTTTATTTTTTGCTAAACCATGAGATCAAATTTATTCCAAAAAATTGATAAGTTATGCTAGAACTTTTTCTGTCTAATTTACATCCAGCAAAGTCTGCATCTGAATATCCTATTAAGTCTATGAATGATTGTTTGAAAAATCATAGGCTTAAAGTTTGAGTACCTTTTAAATATTTTATGATTTTTTTAATAATATTTAGGTGTAATTCTTTGAGATCATATTAAAATCTTGCACACATATAAATACTGAACATAATATCAGGCCTACTAGTAGTAAGATATAGCAAAGATCCTATCATGTCTCTATAAAGCTTTAAATCAACACTCTTACCATTCTCATCTTTATCTAGTTTGCATGAAGGGCTCATGGGTGTGCCAATGCTCTTGGAGATCTCCATTCCAATTTTTTTAATAGCTTTCTTATGTACTTGCATTGACAAATGGAGATCCCTTCTTATGTTTATTTAATTTGGAGTTTGAGGAAGAATATAAGTGTTAGAGTTGTGCCCAAGAAGTCAAATATTGGCTGATACATTTTGTAATTTCAAAGATTAAACTTGTACTTATAATTTTTTATTATCAATAAAAATATTTTTTTATTTCAATCATATTTATATGTCCATGATTTGTCCTAAAAATTAACAAAGATAATTTTTATATATTCTCAAAGTGTTGAGAATTTGAGACATATATTAATTAGTATTAATTTCTAAATGCTCCTGATCAAAGGATCATCACGGAGGATAGTAATCCATCTATTCAAGATTGATGCACAATCACCATTTTTATAGGCAAATGAGTCTTGGATCTGCAGTGTAGGGACACTGGTGTGAGGGTGTGGGTGGTTGTTAGAGAACAACTTGTACTGAGCGTGACCAGCATGAGAAACCACATTATGTCTACTTACTCATCAGTGATCTTCTCAATGCTGCAGTGGTGTGAGTGATCTTTTGACCTAGGTGTCATTGACTATTTGCAGCGAGGCTACTAAGTTTGACTGCACATTCTCTTGATCCCTAGCCATTGGATCCTTACTGTATATGTTAGCTTCAATAGGTTCAGATTTACTATTTGGAGTGAAATGTACCTCGATGGAATCTATCAACCTTGATAGAAAGAAGAAGTCCTATGTGATTCGTGAGACTGAGTTCAGAAAGTCTTTGGCCAAAGCAAGTGTAAATACTGAAAAAGAGTTTCTACAAAATTCATAAATGAACTTAAGTCGAGCCAATCAAGCATATGACTGACGATGGAGTCTGACGAGTTCTCCATGACCTCCGTCAGGTCGGGACTCACGATAGAAAGACTAAATCATATGATAATCGTACTTAAGGGTTCATACTTTCATTCTACTAGGTTGTTACTATATACTGCTCGGTGTCACTAATAGATTGTGAGACTCATCAGACGTCATCTTGATAATCGATGACTCTCAAAGGATAAAGTTGGAATTGTTCTAACCCATCGAAAAGAATTTTGACGATATTGTGATAGAGATTACAATATATCTCACTATCAGATAGAATGAAACCTATGGGATCATACATTAAGAGATTTAATCTTGAATTTGTCAACTGAATTTATGAAATTCTAATTGGGTTAGAATTTATTAAAATCCTATTGGGTTTAAGAGAACCATACTAGCACATGGTTAAACCTAATTCTTTTTGAAACTTCAATTGGATCAAGTCCATAGTCTTAAACCCAACCTAAATCTATTTAGATTTTATTGGGCATTTAATTATGAGCCCAAGAGGATTGGATTAAGTCAATAAGTTGACTAAATTATCTCCTCATTATCTCCTAATGTGTGTGTGGAATTATTGAAAAGAAGGGTGGCGCCTTCCTCCATTTTTGACAGGATCAAGGGGTGCCAACCCCTAGATAATGCAACAGGGGCCCGCCTCCTTTTGTAGCTTGGCAAGGAAGGAGAGAAAGAGAGGAGCCATGCCACCTCTCTTGAATGAAAATCCTAGAATGGAGTGCCAAGGGTTGACACACCAACCACCTGCCCTATATTCCATGGGGCACCCACTCAGATTGTCTTATCTAACTGGGGCACCTCATATGATTACCAAAAGGGACTCATGTCCTACCAATTAAATCTAATTTTATTGAAAAAAATCAGATTAAAAAGATAGAAATCCTTATGAGATAAGGATGTGCCTTTTTAAGTTAATTGATTTCTATTTGGATCAAGAAAGGACCTATGTAAAGAGAAGACCTCTTAGGATTTTATGAGTTAGTTATTTTGATTAAAAATCAGATCTCTCTCTCCCTCTCTCCTCTCTATGCCACACCCTCTCTCTCTTCTCTTTTCAATGCCCAAAACTTGGGCATCCCACCTTTCTACATGCCAAGGTTAAGGAGACTTTCTTTTATGGCGAGAAAGAAGAGAAAAAGAGCTGCAGTTCAAGAGTTGATTCCACAGAGTTGATTGAGATTCTAAAGGGCTAAGATTCTACTTGAAGAAGAAAGATATACCATGAGAAGAAGGATTCGAAGTTGATCCCGATGGATACCTGTAGAGGTCGGACATGTGTGCAGCTCGAGGACCTTCGAACGTGAGATCATCGGTAGCGGTGAATTTCTATTCGTGCTAAGATATTGAGATTTGATCTCATATGTATTTTATTTTTAGATTATATATATATCTTTACTTCTGAACTTGGATAGGATTAGATAAGATCTAATGCATGTGGGTTAAAGGGTTTAATCCGATTATTTTTTCGTTATTCTTGTAAAGATTTTTGAAATCTATACATGCATCCTACCTAATTTTTTAATAGTAGTATCAGAGCCACTGATTTTTAAAGACATATATAATCTAATTTTTATCTTAGATCTAAAAATTTTAATTATTTAAAATTGATCTTATGCTGATATAAAGTTATCCTGGTATAGGGTTTATCCCCTATATTGTAAAGGTTGTCCTAACATAAGATTGATCGATTTTGAAAAATTATTTTTAAAGTAATTAAATCAATCTTTTAGATCTAAAAATTAGTATATGTGATATATCTTATTTTATATTTAGATCTGAAATTAAAATGATTAAAAGTTTATATCAAACTGGTATAAGATTATCCTAGTATAAGGTTTATCCCCTATATTGAAAAAGTTGTCCTAATTTGATGCGAATCGATTTCTTAAAATATATTTTTAAAATATTTTAATCATTATTTTAGATTTGATTATACATATATTTGATATATTATTTTTAGTCTTAGATCTAAAATTTGATGTATATGTGATACATATTTTAATTTAGATCTAAAACTACATATATATGATATATGATATTAGATTTAGATCTAAAATAGTTTCAAGATCATAAGCCACTAATGCATGCAATGAAATATAATCTAAAAATTATTTTTGAATCTGAAATTATGCTATTGCATGTGGGTATAGGTTGAACAAATTAGGTCTAGTGATCAAATTACAATTAGGATCAAATTGATTAGATCAGGCTAGAACCCATTATCGATTTTGAGCAGTTGATTGAACCTAATCAATGATTGATTAGAATTAGGTCAAAAGAGCTCAAAATTGAGTTTAGTTGTAGTTGATTACATTAATTCACATTTTGATGTGAGTTGATTGACTCAAGATCAAATTTGGCTCAATGGTTCAGATCCATTTCAATAGGTTAACTTAATTGATTCTAATCATCCAATTTAGTGTCTAAAGTAAGTATTTAGATGGTGGTTATTTAATTGGTTCCATTGTCTGACCTGATCAATTTTGATTGGTGTCTAAGAAAAGCAACAGGGGGACCCCCACTCATCTTAACTTGCCCGGCCATCTTGAGAGATTTAGTTTCATGCTAGGTTATTTGTTGACTCGAGTTTACCCATGCTGACTAGGCTGGTTAGACATGTTGATATGCTAATCTGAATTTGATCAATCGAATGTCAGATCTACTGATTTAGAAGAGATCTAAACTTAAATTTTCTCACTAAATATTGAGTCTAGAGGTCTTTCATTATTATAGAGATGTGGGTACCTTCTTGACATTGATCGTTCTCGACTGGTTACAGTGATTTAGTTACATTGAGAAGGTACAATTACTCTATTGACATTTGATGTCTCGGGGTAGAGATGGGACTGGGCCTAATAACTGTTAGGTGAGGGTCTCAATGGCTTTGCATCTACTAGTGAATGATGATCTGATTTAACTAAGAAATATGCCAATAACTGTTAGGTGAGGCCACAAGACTTAGAGACAAGCGCACTGCATCTTGCTTAGTGAAACAATGGATAAAAATTATCCACTCATTGATTTGTATTCATCAATAACTATTAAATGAGGTGTGTATAGATTAATGGGACCATAGCACTCACTCGAAATCGATCGCATATAGATTTTTCCATTCGAGGAGTATGGAAGATTTGAGAAAATAATGGGAGTCTTTATTTATTTTTAAAATCTTTAAAATATATATTTTTATAAGTACAAACATCTAACTAGAAACTATTCTCTCTGCAGGTAACTATGGCGAGTTCTAACCCTTTAGCCCGTATCCTAGATACCAATAGGTTGATGGCACGAACTATAAAGATTGACTCCAAAACTTGAGAATCATTCTCAGTTTCGAGAAACTTACCTATGTCCTTGATCAGGATGCACCTGTGCTACCTGCTCATTCATCTCCTGATCAACAAGCCGTACTTGAGAAGTGGATGGATGAAGATGACAAGGTAAAGTGTTATATTTTAGTATTCATGTCCAATGATTTTCAACAACAACATGAAGACATAAGGACCGCCAGAGAGATGCTGACTCGCCTATAAGAGTTGTACGGTGAGCAGAGTTGCATAACTCACTTTGAGATCTTCCGGAGACTATTCAGAATGAAAATGCATGATGGACAGTCCATCAATGATCATTGTTTGATAATGATCAAGGACATCAAGGAGCTTCAGAAACTCAGTATAAACATGGACAAAGAATTACAGATGGTCTGATCCTCCAGTCTCTTTCTAATTCATATAGACAGTTCATTATGAACTACCATATGAATAAAATTAATAGCACTTTGCCCGAGTTACTGAATATGCTGGTAACAGTAGAGGGCACCTTGAAGAGTTCAAGGGATAAGTTTTGACTGTGGAGCAGACTTCTTCTAAAAGAAAGTCTCCTTCCAAGAAAAAGAAAAAGCATACAAAGAAGCAAAAGAACGAGATCAAGCCCAAAAAATAGGTTTCGAAGAAGACCGATAATAAGAAAGAGTATTTCCATTACAATGTCGAAGGTCATTGGAAGAGAAACTGTCCGACCTACCTGATGACTGTCAAGAGCAGGAAGAAAGATAGGCCTTCTAAAGGTACGTCTGATATGCTCATTATTGAAACTAATCTAACAATTTTCTCTTCTTCTAGTTGGGTTCTAGTTTCTGAATCAAGTGCTCATTTGTGCACTTCTATGCAGGGTCTTGAAGAAGTGAGAGAGCTGAGGAAAAGTGAGATCACTCTCCGGATTGACAATGAAACAAGGATTGCGGCTGTGACTGTCGGGACCTATCCTCTGTGATTATCATTAGGAGTTAATTTAATTCTTAAAGATCACTATTATGTACCTGTAGCCAATAAAAATTTGATTTTCATATCTATGCTGGCACAGGATAATTATAATTTTCATTTCAATAAAGATATGTGTTCAATTTATTTTAGAAATAAAGTTATTGCACATATTTTCTTGATTGACAGTCTTTATCATTTGCATATGAATGCGAGTGTAAATATTAATGAGCAAATTATGAATGCCATAGGGTCTAAGAGACTTAGAAATAGGATTAGCTAAAAGATCTGTTATACCTTAGACTAAGCCATATTGGAGAAGACAGACTCAACAAACTGGAGAAAGATGATCTTCTTGGACCATTAACTTTTGAGTCTTATCCGATTTGTGAACCATGTCTTCAAAAAAAAATGATCAAGCTATCTTTTGTGGGATAAGGGGAAAGGATCATTGAGATATTAGCTTTGATACACACTAACGTGTGTGGTCTATTCGATATACAAGTCAGGGGTGGCTATGTATACTTCATAATTTTTATTGATAATTATTCACGATATGGATTTATGTATTTGATGCATCATAAGTCTAAAGCCTTTGAAAAATTCATAGAATTCAGACATGAAGTAGAAAAGTAAATTGAAAAATCTATAAAGATTTTTTGATCAAATCGAGGAGGAGAATATCTCAGTGAAAAATTTCAAACCCATCTCAAGGATAATAGCATAGTCGCACAGTGAATATCTCCAGAGATGCCTCATCTCAACGGGATATCCAAAAGGTGGAATCGGATACTATTAGATATGATCCGATCTATGATGCGCTTCACCGACCTTCCTATCTTTCTCTGAAGATATGTATTGCTTTCTGCAATTCATTTTTTGAATCGAATTCTCTCTAAATCTATTCCTCCCACACCATATGAGATATGGCATGGTAAAAAGCTAACTCCTGGGTACCTCAAAATTTGAGGATATCCGGCCTATGTCAAGTGACAACAGGTGGATAAGTTAGAGGCTAGGTCCTTTAGGGCTCGCTTTATAGGGTATCCTACAAAAATCATGGGATACCACTTCTGTCTTCTTGAGGATTACAATATGATTGTAAGCCATCATGCCGTCTTCTTAGAAAAAGAGTTTAGCTAAGATGGAGGTAGTGGGAGAAAGATTGAACTCGAAGAGAAAATCTCTGAAGAGTATCGAGTCTAAAAATCTGAATCCAGTAATAAGCCAGTAGATGTGATAGCTTCTTCACCTCATAGATCAAGTAGGATCTTCCATCCTCCTGAAAGGTACTTAGGTATTCTTACAGAAGATTTAGAGGAAGCGTTCCTTGTGGAGATAGAGATATTAGGAATGATCCTAAGACCTACAATGAGGCAATGTTAGATATAGACTCCGAAAAATAGATAAAATTGATGAAGTCAAAAATTGACTCCATGCATTCTAACCGGTTTGGTCCTTAGTAGATCCACTTGAAGGTATTGTATCTATTGGCTGTAAATAGATTTACAAAAGAAAAATTGGATCAGACGGTTAGGTAGAGACCTATAAGGCAAAGCCAGTTGTGAAAGGTTATAGTCAATACGAAGGTATTGACTATCATGAAATCTTTTCATCCGTAGCCATACTGAAATCTATCTGTACTTTGCTTTCCATAGTAACCTTTCATGATTATTAAATTTGACAGATGGATATGAAAATTGCCTTCCTAAATGGATATCTTGAGAAAGATATCTATATGAAGCAGCCATTGGGTTTCACATCCAGTGATGGTGATCATAAGGTCTGCAAGCTGCAAAGGTCTATATATAGACTCAAGCAAGCATCTCGAAGTTGGAACACTCACTTTAATGATGTGATCAAAATAATTGATTTCATCAAAAATGAGGAGGAGCCATGTATATACAAAAAAATCAGTAGGAACGCTATCACATTTCTCGTATTATATGTAGATGACATCCTCTTGATTGAGAATGATATTCTCATATTAACATCGATCAAAGTATGATTGTCAAAAGAGTTTGCCATGAATGACTAGGAGAAGCCTCTTACATTCTTGGTATAAAGGTCTATAGAGATAGATCTAAGAAGATGATAGGACTCTCATTGCGAATATACATAGAGGAGGTACTGAAGAGGTTCAGCATGAAAAACTCCAAGAGGAGTCTTTTGCCCCTTAGATATGATATTCATCTCTCCAAGAAGATGTATCCTAACACACCTGAGGAGATCCAACGTATGAGCAAGATCCTTTATGCTTCAGTAATAGAGAGTCTCATGTACGCCATCTTATGTACATGATCTGATATAGCCTTGCCATGAGTGTCACGAGCAAATATCAGACGAATCCAGATGAAGAACACTGAATTATTGTTAAAAATATCTTTAAGTACTTGAGAAGAACTAAGGATTTGTTATTAGTCTTTGATGGAGGATCGGAGTTAAAAGTTGAGGGATACACCAATTCAGACTTCATGACTGATATCGATGATAGAAAGTCTACATCAGGGTGTATCTTCTTGTGTGATGGTGGTGCAGTTAGCTGGAAGAGTTTCAAGCAGCCGATCATTACAGATTCGACCATGAAAGCCAAGTACATCGTCGCCTCTGAAGTTACTAAGAAAGTCTTTTGGTTCAAGAAGTTCGTTGCAGAGCTGAGTGTGATGCCATCAAATACCATTACACTATACTGCGACAACAACGGTGCCATAGCCCTCACTAAGGAGCCCCAGTCTCATCAAAAGTCCAAGCATATAGAGCGGTGGTTTCACATCATATGCAAATACCTTGAGAAGAAGTTCGTCGAGGTGCAGAGAGTCGACTCCGCACTAAACGTGATGGATCCGCTGACCAAGCCTCTCAGCCAATAGAAGATTGAAGCTCACCTTGAGAAGATAGATCTTACGTATATGGCCAATTAGCTTTAGGTTATGTGGAAGATTGTTAGAGTTGTGCCCTAGAAGCCAATTGTTGGCTGACACATTTTATAATTCTAGAGATTAAACTTGTACTTATAACTTTTTATTATCAATAAAGATCTTTTTCATTTCAATCATATTTATGTGTCCATGATTGATCCTAAAAATTAACAAAGATGATTTTTGTATATTCTCAAAGTGTTGAGAATTTAGACATACATTAATTAGTGATTAATTTCTAAATACTTTCGATCAAAGGATCGTCACAGAGGACAGTGATCAATCCATTCAAGATCGATACACAGTTCACCTCTTTGTGGACAGATGCATCTCGAATCCATAGTATAAGGACACTGGGGTGAGGGTGCAGGTGGTTGTTAGAGAACAACTTACACTGAGCGTGACCAACATGAGAAATCATATGAATATCTACTCACTCGTCAATGGTCTTCTCGATGTTGCAGTGGTGTGAGTGATCCTTTGACCTATGGTATCATTAGCTATTTGTAGCGAGACTACTGAGTTTGACTGCACATTTTCTTGGTCTCTAGCCATTCGGGTCCTTATTGTGTATGTTGGCTTCAGTAGGTTCAGGTTCACTATTTGGAGTAGGATGCATCTAGATGGAATCTATCGACCTTGGTAGAAAAGAAGAATTCCTATGTGATTTACGAGACTGAGTTCAGAAAATCTTTGGCCAAAGTAAGTGTGAATACTAAAAAAAATTTTTATGAGATTCACAAATAAACTCGAGTCGAGCTAATCTAGCATATGACTGACAATGGGGTACGACGAGTTCTCCATGACCTCCATCAAGTCAGGACTCACGATAGAAGAACTGAATCATATGATAATTGCACCTAAGGGTTTATATTTTTATTCTACTGGATTGCCACTACATACTGCTAGATATCACTTATGAATTGTGAGACTCATCGGATGTCATCTTGATTATCGATATCCTCAAAAGATAGAATTGGATTAGTTCCAACCCATCGAAAAGAATTTCGATGATATTATGATGGAGATCATAATATATCTTACTACTAGAAAGAATAGAACCTATGAGGTCACACATTAAAGAATTTAATCTTGAATTTACTAATTGGACTTATGAAGTTCTAATTAGATTAGGGTTTATTAAAATCTTATTGGATTTAAGAGAATCATGCTAGCACATAGTTAAACCTAATTCTTCTCGAAACTTCGATTGGATCAAGTCCATAACTTTGAACCTAACCTAAATCTATTTGAATTTTATTGGGCACCTAATTGTGAGCCCAATGGATTGGATTAAATCAATGAGTTGACTAAATTATCTCCTCATTATCTCCTAATGTGTGTGTGGAATTATTAGAAAGAAGGGTGGTGCCTTCCTCCATTTTTGGCAGGATCAAGGGGCGCCAACCCCTGGATAATGCAAAAGGGGCCCACCTCCTCTTGTGGCTTGGTGTGGATGGAGAGAGAGAGGGGCCACATCTCCTCTCTTGAATAAAAACCCTAGAATGGGGCGCCAAGGGTTGGTGTCCCAACCACCTGCCCTATATTCCATGGGATGCCCACTCAGATTGCCTTATCTAACTAGACCGCCTCATATGATTACCAAAGAGACTGATGTCCTACTAATTAAATCTGATTTTAATAAAAAAAAAATCTGATTAAAAAGGTAGAAATCCTTATGAGATAAGGATGTACCTTTTTAAGTTAATTATTCCTGATTTGGATCAAGGAAGGACATATATAAAGAGAAGGTCTCCTAGGATTTTATGAGCTAGTTATTTTTTATTAAAAATCAGATCTCTCCCTCTCTTCTCTCCACACCACACCCTTTCTCTCTTCTCTTTTCAATACCCAAAGGTTGGGTGTCCCATCTTTCTACATGCCAAGGTTAAGGAGGCTTTCTTCTATAGCGAGAAAGAAGAGAAAAAGGGCTGCAGTTCAAGAGTTGATTCCGCAATCAAGATTAAAGAGTTGATCGAGGTTCTAAAGGGCTAAGATCTACTTGGAGAAGAAGGATCTACCACAAAAATAAAGATTCAAGGTTGATCTCGATGGACACTTGTAGAGGCGGACACATGTGTGGCTCGAGGACCTTCGAATATGAGATTATCAGTAGCGGTGAATTTCTACCCATGCTAAGATATTGAGATTCGATTTCATACTTATTCTATTTTCTAATTATATGTATGTCTTTACTTATGGGCTTGGGTAGGATTAGATAAGATCTAATGCATGTGGGGTTAAAGGATTTAACCCGATTGTTTTTTCGCTGCTCTTGTAAAGATTTTTGTAAAGATTATGTGCCAATGCTCTTGGAGGTCTCCATTCTAAGTCTTTTTAATAGCTCTCTTGCATACTTGCTTTGATAAATGGAGATCCTTCTTATGCTTGTTTAATTTAGAGTCTGAGGAAGAATGTAAGTTCTCCCATCATGCTCATCTCGAGCTTTCTTTGCATGAGCTTGGTAAAATTTTGACATAAATTTTATTAGTAGATCTAAATATGATATCATCAATATATATTTATATAACAAGAATATCATCAAACTTTCTTTTCATGAAAAGAGTAGTATCTACTTTTCTTCTTGAAAAATTATTTTTTAGCAAAAATTTATTAAGTCTTTTATATCATGCTCTAGGTGCTTATTGCAAACCATATAAAGTCTTGTTTAATTGAAAATATGATTTGAAAAAGCATGACTTTCAAAATCAAGGGGCTGCTCTACATATACTTCTTCCATAATAAAATATTTAGAAAAATATTTTTTATATCTATTTGAAATAATTTAAAGTTTATAAAACATGCATAGGAAGCAAGAGTCTTATGGCTTCTAATCTAGCTACGAGTGTAAAAGTCTCATCAAAATCAATTTCTTCTTATTGATTATACCCTTTAACTATTAATTTTTCTTTGTTTCTAATGAATTTCTATTTTCATCTAATTTATTTCTAAACACCCACTTAGTTATAATTATGGGATGATCTTTAGGTCTAGCTACTAAGGTCCATACATTATTTCTTTCAAATTGATTAAGTTCTTCTTGCATTACATTAATCCAATTGTAGTCTTTTTTAGCTTCATCTATAGTTTTTGATTCAAAATAAAAAGTAAAGCAAAATGATTGTATGCATCTCCAAGTGATGAATGAATTCTCACGCCATGTGAAGGATCATCGATAATAAGTTCTTTAGGATGATTGTGAACATACCTTCATTCTTTTAGAAGATCATATGTACCTTAAGCTTGCACTTATTGATCTTGCTACTTTTCATCCTCATCATCATGATCATCTTCATGCTCTTTTTTATTATTTATGGTTGAGTCCTTTAGGGTGAGCTCCTTTACTCTTTCTATAATCTGATTTGCATCATCAATAATTTCTTTCTTCCTTGATATAAGATTATTAGTCTTATCAAAAATGATATACACTAATTCTTCTACAATTAAGGTCCATTTGTTAAAAACTTTAAAAGCTTTATTAGAAGTAGAATAACCAAGAAAAATAGCTTCATCAAATTTTGCATCAAAATTTTATAACTTATCTTTACCATTATTTAAAACAAAACACTAGCAATCAAAAATATGAAAATATATAATATTAGATTTTTTTCCTTTTCAAAGTTCATAAGATGTTTTTTTTAAGATTGGTCTAACTAAAGTATGATTTAAAATATAGCAGGCTGTGTTAATTGCCTCCGCCCAAAAGTACTTTAGAAGGTTGCTTTCACATTGCATGGTACATGCCATTTCTTCAAGAGTTCTATTCTTTTTTTCTACTACCCCATTTTGTTGGAGTGCCCTAGGTAGAGAAAAATTATGATCAATAATCTTTTTCATCATAAAATTTTTCAAAATCTTAATTTTCAAACTCGATACCATGATCATTACGAATTTTAAGAATTGGAAGATCTTTTTTATTTGAAACTTTTCAATAACACTTGGTAAAAGCTGAAAAAGATTCATCCTTGTGCACCAAAAATAAAATCTATATAAATCAAAAAAATTATCAGTAATAACAAAATCATATCTTTTTCCACCTAAGCTTGTAGTTCTGGTGGGTCCAAATAAATTCATATGCAATAATTTCAATGTCTAGAAATTGAAACAATATTTTTAGATTTAAATAAACTCTAGTTTATTTGCCTAGTTGACATGCATCATAAATTTTATCCTTTTCAAAATTTAGTTTAGATAAACCAACAACCAAATCCTTCTTGATGAGCTTAGAAAGAGAATGCATGCTTATTTATGCAAGCCTACGGTATCAAAGCCAACTAGTCTCATTGATTTTAGCATTCATAGCCATTAGATATTGTATGTTTGGCATGAAAAATTTATTCAAATCTATCATATAAATATTATCATGCCTATACCCAACAAATCTAATGTCATCATCATTAGGGCTAGTTACAATGCATAAAGAAGATTCAAAAATAACTTTGTAATTCTTATCACAAAGTTGACTAATGCTCAAAAGATTATGTTTAAGACCATCAACTAAAACACATTATCAATAAATTTAGAGAAAGTGATACCAATATTATCTATGCCGATGATCTTTCCTTTATCATTATCTCCAAAGGTGACCATCCCTCCATCCTTTGCATCAAGTGTGATGAATTAAGATTCACCACCGATCACGTATCTTGAGCACCTGCTATCAAGATATCATTTTCATTTCGATCCATAGGATGCAAGATACACCTACACAGAAAATTAATCTTTAATTTTAGGTATCCAAGCTTTCTTGGATCTTTTTTGGTTAGTCACAATGGTTCCTGTTAAAATCCATATTTTTTTTATATTTGAACTATCAAATCTGTTAGAAAAATATGTATATGATTTATACCCTACTTTTTCATATTGGAAACAAGATACATTTGAAAGCTTATCATTTGATGAATTAACAAAAATATTTTTCAAGAATTTCTGTTTCTTTAGTGGGTTATAACCAAGACTGACTTTATTATACACGGTTCTTTGATTATCAAAGATTATTTGAAGTTTATCTGAACCTAGAGTAAATTTTTCTATGATAGATTTTAGTTTAGCTACTTCATTCTTTAAATTCAAATTTTTTTGAGTTAAAGCCATCTTCTCATTTGAAATTACTTCATTTTCTTTTAACAAGGATTGATTCTTCAATTTTAGCTCTTTGTTCTTAAGTCCTAACTTCTTGAGATCATCTAATAAATCATAAAATACCTCTTGAAGTTCATCAAAAATAAATTCATTTGAAGTTTCAGTAATTACCTCACTTTCATATGCCATAAAGCATAAGTTGGCTTCTTCGTGGGTATCTTCTTCGTTGCTTGATTCGTCGCTATCACTCCACATAGTCATTATGGCCTTCTTTTTTAGTTTCTTGGGGATCTTTTTGAGTTGTGGACAATCCGCTTTGAAATGCTTGGGTTTCTTACATTCATAGCATATAATGAATTATTCTTTGTCCCTTTCCTTGCTACGCTCCCCTTTAGTTTGCAGCCTTCTCCTTATCCCTTACTTTCTTTTTTTATAAATCTTTTGAATTTTTGAGTGATGAGGACTAATTCTTCATCTTCGTCATCATTTTCAGTTTGATCAGATTCCTCCTCTTGTTGTGTAGTGGACTTGAGAGCAATTATCTTTTTTTTCTTGATCTCTTATTTATTGTGTTGTTTCATGCTCAATTCATATGTCATAAGAGATCCTAAAAGCTCCTCCAAAAGTAAAATATTTAGATCCTTTGTCTCTTGAATCACAGTGACCTTTGCTTTCGATATTCTTGGTAGAGATCTAATAATCTTTCTTACAAGATCACTGTTAAAATAAGACTTATCAAGACTCTTAAGATCATTTATAATATCGATAAAGTGAGTAAATATTTTAGTAATAAACTCATCAGGCTCTATTTTAAAGAGTTCATATTTATGTACTAGCATGTTAATTTTTGACTCTTTAACCTGATTTGTACTTTCATGAGTCACTTCTAATCTATCTCAATTTTTTTTAGCAGAAATTCATGTTGAAATATGATTAAATTCATTTACATCAAGAGTACAATACAATACATTCATAGCTTTAGCATTAAGTTGAGCCAATTTCTTATCAACCTCATCCCATTTTTTTTGAATTTGGTTGATTCCATGCCATCAATTAATTTAGTGGGTGTGTGAGGTCCATTGACTATGATACTCCACATATTATAGTTGAGTACTTAAAAAAAATTTTTATCCAAGCTTTCTAATAGGTGTAGTTGGATCCATTAAAAAATGGAGGTCAGTTTGTGGACTCCCCTTGACTAGTGAAGTACTGATTTGAGTTGTCATAGATCTTTGACTTTTGATGATGAAATCAAGAAAGGGTTAAAGTATCAGACTCTGATATCACTTGTTGTCTAACTATGCAATCCAAGAGGAGAGAGGTGAATTGGGTTACTAAAAATTTAAGTGAGGAGTGAATCACAAAAATTATGCTTTGAATATGATATGTGATGTGCAAGGACAAGAGCAAAGAATGTATCGGATACTAACATAATTAAGTAAGAAATTAATACAAAAAAATAATAAGAGAGATCAACACATCACAAACAAGAAGATTTATAGTGGTTCAGTGCCATCCTTGCACCTATATCCTGAAGAAAAGCTAGGGCAGTTTATGTATGGATTTTAAAAATTTTCATATAGCGAAAGCAATCAAAATTAAATAATTTAATCTATCATGCACTAGATCTAATTTATAACTACCTAAGCATAATATAAATCATGCATGCATAATCTAAAAATAATATTTAAAATATTAGATCTAATCTAATATATGATAGAAATCTGATTTTGATACCTAAGCATGGGTTGAAGATCACCACAGTTGAAGATCGAGGGATTGTATGTTGCTCCTAGCCACATATACATCCGACCTCTACAACCTAGATGATTGACTTTAGGATATATTTTTCAATACATCCACTTCCTAAGCTCCTACTTAAAAATTTCAATCCACTAATTATTTTCAACGATTACACAATTGGATCCCACCAACCCTAGCTATCCCAAGTTAGATACTTATTTTTTGGGTACAAACCAATCTTTTACACTCCGATTCAAGGATTGGATTAATCTTTCCAAATTTTGGAACCTCCCAAAACTCAAACTCAAAATAGCAAGCAAGAGAAAGTTGGTTTACAATGATAAACATAAATTAGCTCCTCAATGAGCATAATAAAATAGTAAAAGCACTTTACACAATGATGAAAAAGCTTTTATGAACACCCTCTGATTGAATGGAGAGTTGAATG